>NC_142660.1:14949000-15258000 GCF_026168435.1 Sesamum indicum | reverse complement strand
AAATAAAGTTAGAGTAAATTATATTTTACCGTCCAAATTATGTTTATTTTTATATTTTGTTTTTTTTTGCATCGACATACCATTTAAACTTTGTGAAATTTGTACTTTGTTATATATATATTTATTATTTTTTTTATTGAAAAAATATCACATATAGCATATATACCAAAAACATCACACCACATTGTCTTAACTATCATGTACTGCATGGATGTTTTTGTGGCAAAAAAATTTGATCGAAAAATGATCATATATGTCAAAGTGCAAATTTTACAAAGTTAAATTGATATAAAAAAAATAGATAATAAAATAGGGTGAATAGCAATATATCTCCCTGTGATATTGAAATGAGCATATTACCCCCTATGAAAAAAATATAGCAATTTATCCCCCTATACTTTTTAAAATGAAGCAATTTACCTCTTTATACATGGAGGTAAATTGCTTCATTTTAAAAATCATAGGGAGGTAAATTGTTCTATTTTAAAAAATATAGGGAGATAAATCGCTATTTATTTTTTCATAAGGGGGTAATTTGCTCATTTACAATATCACAAGGGGGTTGTTCGCATTTTTTCCTAATAAAATATATAAATAGACATAACTTGAAAAGAAAATGTAATTTACTAAAAACAAATATTATATTGCACTTAAAATTCGTCGTGTTGGAATGCACATAAAAATTTTATATTGAATAATTTCCGTTTCTTACAAACGAAATAAAGACAGAATCCAGCATCGAGACAGGATACCTAATTTTAATCTTCGGGCCCCTCTTGATTTCTTGAAGTCTAATATCAATTCAAGACCTACAAACCATTGGGCTCAGGTCAGCGATTCTTGGGCTTCCTGAGTTCCTCAGACACATAGGGCCTACACCATCCACATCACCGTCGTTTCGATTTCTTAGCTAATTCTTGGTTTCAACGATTCATTCAGCTCTGCAAATGATTCGTTCGTGCAAAATGTGCAAGGTTTGAAAAGGGTTGTAGAGATTTTCCGGAGAAGAAATGAAATTTGATAGCATTTATCTCAGCCCACGGTTTCTTGTTCTGGTAATCGCTGTGACGATTCTCCACCGAGTCAGTGGGGACTCGGTGCCCGAGCTGTGTGAACTCAGCTTCAAGGACAGCAACAAAGTTTACCACTACAGCTTGGTCTCTCCACTGCGTAAATTTCCTCACGGAATTCTCAGCGAAGATGGGTAATTTCTGAATCCTATGCATCTTTAAAAATTTGTTCTTTTGAGGTTCCGGGAGGATTCAACCGTTGATGTGGTGCTCGTGGATCCCACGTAGGCCCTGAAGTCCCAAGATTTCTGAAAGTTCAGAAACTGTGTGTCTGAATGTTAGTTATGTGTATCTATTTATGAATAGCAGCATAGTTGAAAATATGGGTGAAAAGATGAATTTATGGTTATGGATGGATGCTTGTAATTATGTAGAGCAAGAATGGGGTACTGTTTCACCGGAATACCAGTATTAACTTGAAAGCAAAAAAAAGGAGTTTATTCCAGAAAACATACAAGTATTGATGCTTTCCTCTTCTTGTTTTGGTGACTTTTTGATTTTAGGTTTTATAAGGTGGCAGCTAATGGGACTGTGCTTTGGTTTCAGGTTGGCTGTATCAGGTTACAATTTTATATTTCTTTTTCTTTTATCGAAAGTGGTCACAGTATGTTTTAGTACACAGTCCATTGATTCTTGAGATCATGTGGAGTTGATGATTGCTTGTCTGAAACGAGATGAACAATTATTCCCTTTTGAGTTGATTGATGATACGTTCGGTTAATACCATTGTTAGTTTAGTTTATACGTTATGTTTGTTTAATTTACGTTATTGATTCTGGAGCAGCTTTGCGGTTCGATGATATTCAACCATGACCCTCCTATGTGTGTTGACTGTAAGGTGAGGACATCCTTACAGCAGTGGCATTTTTTTGATCTTTGTTTCGTTTCGTTTATCTATTTGTTTTCATGTTAAAATGACAATTTTTGTTGCTCAAGGTATTTTTTACCAACAGAATCCGGTACTTGGAATGAGAATTTTCACTGTAGCTTGTAAGAGTCGAATAATGACATCATTGGGCGCACATGGAATTGGGGGAATTAGTTCTAGAACTAATGAACACACCTTTCTCACTTTGCATTTTGATTTCGAGGTCCAATTTATGTCAATTTGGATCCCCCTGGACAATTAAAATATTCAAATGCTCTCAAATCGTTGCTTTATTTTATACTCCTCAGTAACGCAAATATAGGTGTGTTATCTTGTTTGTTTTGTTTTCTTTTCCTCACATACTAATATGAAAATCCTCAGCTAATAGTTGATGAAATGTCCATTTTGGCACCTTGTTCTGAAAATGAGTGTCATCCTATTGCTCATTATGAACTACTATAATTTATTTTATTTAATATCTTCCAAAAAGATTTAGAGGCTTGTTAACTTTTTTAATTTGACAATGGAAATCTTAGTAATATGAATAGTAGCTGCTGAATTCTGCATTCTTTACGTTTGTAGGATTGTGGTGGTTCCTCACGCTGTGGTATGGGCTGCAGTGCACTTGTGTCTAACAACGTAGAAGGTAAATACTCCTTAATATTTATATATTCATCCAGGTGAACTACTCATTATCAAAGTATACATAGATAAATTGTTAAAACTGGAGAGATCTTTAACTTTTCTGTTGAATGTGAATAGGATTGTAACTAAAGAGATAATTTACGGTAAGGATGCCATCAATATACTAGTCTTCACTTTCAATATCTTTAAAATCTGAAGGTTCAAAAAGCTGTACTAATCTACATTTTCTGTTTGATTCCAAATATTAGTAGTAGGGACCACCACACTGATTGGTCTGATCGCTAATATAATTCTTTTTCCAATTTAGAATATCAAAGTTGCTAATAACCTCTTCATGTATGTTAGCATTGTTAATTTATCCTCATGTGGAGGTATACTGATATACAAATACTTTACTAGATAGTTTTATAAGATTCATTGATCTAGAAATTGGGATCAATATTTCGAACAGAAACTTATAAATTCTAGCCAGTGAAAACATAATATCCTGAAAAACTGAAATCATTGAGCAAATTCGTTGGAGCGATAATCTATAAGTATGAGATACATGACGGAGCTATATCAAGTTTCTTAAGTATGGAGAACATATTGAGTGTGAATTATCTGATGCTTCCTTTCTTGTTAATTCTTAGTTTATCTATGACATATTATAAGCAAAAGGTTATTTGTTGGTAGTTTGTACTGTTCATTAGTTTGTATAGGAACTTTTATTTTCACAATATTTTGTGCATAGTTTTATCAATATCCATTGTATATTTAGCAAGAAAATGTGTTTGTTTATTAGGGAGAATAAAAGAATATGCATCTTATAGAAATTTGAATCGAGAAACAGTGCATCTTATATCTTGACTTTTAGTACACACTGCATGTTGTAGTATAAGATGCCAAGCCTGGTGTTTGAACGTGCTCTGAAGTAGTTTTGGGAACAAGACAGAAAATAACTTGGTGACGGCTTCTTTTTTCTTTTTCTTTTTTTTTTGGGCATAAGAACAGTTATTCTTGCCAGTAACTTACAGTTCGTTTCTAAAAGTTCACTACGACATGGTCTGTGCAACTGTACACGTGAATCATAGATATTACATCTCCAAGAGGATAATTAGATCAACTGTGTCTGGCGGTGAGTGGTAATCACAGTTTGCCAACATCTTATTGCTCATTATACACAAGTTTCTACTAGTTTCCAGTAGTTTGGATCTGTCACAATGAATTCCACTGGCTTCTTCAAGAACATCTTATTTGTTGTAAATGGATGAAGAAACAAGATGGTAGAGCAACCCTTTTGGACGATTTGCTATTTTCAGGTGGAGATTTAGTCAGGCGAAGTGGATGATGTGGAATTGTGGACTGAGAATTCTTGGATTTCTGTGTATCACACTGGCTTTCTATGAACGTATTTTTTCCATGGTTATCCCTGTGAGGCTGCTTCATAACCAGAGCACCCAGCAGATATTGGATAACCAAACATATGTATGGGTCAGTTGGACTCATTAGAACTTGATGCCATACAAGCTCAAGGAATCAGGATCCTTTCCCCCCTGTAAAAAGTTGATGTGGAAAAATGTTCTACTAAGGGGAAAAACAAGATTGGTTATAGTTTTTGAAGATTCAATTTATTCTGTTATCTAAAACCATAAGAACGATAAATATATGTTTCTCCTACCTGTTATATGTACTGTTGCTGTTATAATCCGTCAATTTGAGAACTTCTATTGCTGGAATTAACTGGTGTCTGGTGCAGGGATCTATATGCTATAATGAAAAATGAAGCTGACTGCTTACTCTGAATAAGTGCCTAGCCTGTTGTTACATCAAAGGTTTTTTGCAGGTTATCCTGTTTGTACAACTATTGGTCAGCCTTCAAGCACAGTCATTGATGTCCATGGTAAGTTGTTCTCACCAATCCCAAAAAGAGAAAGTGTGGAACATCATTCTCATTATGTGATTTGACGGTCTAGAATTTTGGCATCGGCGACTGCTACTGGGCATCAAAATTATGTGTCTCCCTCTACTGTTTTGGGAGTTACGTGTTTTTCTTTCATTGGTTAACTTTGTGCAGATAGAAAGAGTCCCCACACTGGAGTCATTGTTAAGATGACACATACAGGCTCAAAGCGTAACTGTTCACTCTCTGTATCAGTTATATGCAACTCAAATGGAGTCCAGGTATGATTTTGTTCATCACTTTGATATAGCAATCGTTCTGGTTTCCTCATCTTCATATCAGACTGGTTAATTTTATCTTGCAGGGTCCTCAAACGTTGGAGACTGTTGGGTTCTGTGATTATGTAAGTCTTTGAGTTTCATTTGGTTGTATTATCTTCTCTTTCTATCCCATCCATCGTAGCTTAAATTGTGAAATATTGTGAAATTCTCTACCTGTGAACTTGTAAATTAGCCGGTTACTGTTTTTATAGTTGTTGTTTCTTTCGTCCTTATTTTTTTGATTGTGATGGCTGGCTTTGTGATGAAATGTTTTGTATTTTAATGATGTGGCTGAATGATTCATATTGACTGTTAACTGCTTTCAATTTCTTTCTTGGTTTCACAGAGTATAATTGATGAGTTACTTGTGCATTTCCGGTTCTCTATCCTTCCCAGTACATTGGAATTATTGGAAGAAATTTAATTGTTAAATAATGAGTTCCTGTACTTGCACGCCTCAAGTATTAGTTTACAAGTTTATTATTCTTTCCCACTGACAGAGCACCGAGCTGAAGCATCCGTTAGGCTGTGCGAAGATTATATCCTCCCATGGAAACGGATTGGGATGGTTTGGTACCTTTATGATCATGTAATTATTTTTATATTAAAACCTTTATTTTTTCGTACCCTTTTTGTAAAAGATTGCTTATCTATTAATATTGTTTGATTTGGCTTGCTAGAATATTATGCCTCTTTGGAGCTTACTTATTGGCTGGTGCAGTTTACCGGTACTACTTCCTGCATATTCGTGGGATAGATGTAAGTAGAAGCTCTATTCTTTCGATGAAAGTATGCATCTTGTTAGACACTTAGTTGTCATGGTCGAGCCAATTTTTTGTCTGAAAAGTAATCCAGATCTCAATATGTTTTGCGCTTGTGGGCCCAAAAAGTAACTACTACTAATAATAATTAATTGTAAGACTTTAGCTAGATTATTTTTCTTTCATTTTGTTTATTTGTTCACATCTGCGATTCAAATACCAGAGTGATTGTACTTCAACTTTGCTATATTGATTTTTTGTTTTGTTTATTTATGAAAAAGTCATATTTTTATATGGATTGTTAATAATTCTATGAATAAAAAAATTTCAAATATTACAATGTCAATATAGTAGGAACTAGGAATACAATACCAACGATGTATTTAAGTTTTTAATTAATTTAATTCTTTTATAGTTTTGTATTTTAATTAAAAACGAATAGATAAGAAAAATGTTATGGAGGTTGAAAATTTTAAAACTTACACAAAAGGTTTCAAAATAAATTTCAGATTATTTTTTTGTTTTGAATTTGGCACCAAGTTTTCTAGAAAAAGTCATAAATAATCCGGTGATATATCTAAAACATACAGGAATCTCTGGTGGTGATCAAGAGTGTATCCATTTTTTCTTTTTTCTTTTAATGGATACTTGGGGTTTTTCTGCAGTAGCTTCTACGTTGGTGGGAATAAGCGGTAGAAAAGTTGTAAGTTTAGCTGTTGTAGTGTTTGTAAACAAAAGTAAAAAATGGGAAAAAATTGAAGTTTGAGTATTTGGGGAAAAAGCTGCAAAAGTTGGTGGGGAGAAGTTTATAACTTTTGGCTTAAATGTGTAATTTTAAGTTGTTTAAAAGTATAAATTGTAAAATCCAAAACTATTTTCAGCAAAAAGCTGTTAAGCACTTAAAGTTAAACTTTTGCAAACATCCCTTTAGCTGTATTCAGTACGTGTCCTACCCATATCATAGCCACATCTGTATATGGAGAGTATCTAGTACTGAACGGACCAATTTGAGTATCTGAGCATCGTAGGCATAACTGCTGATGGAATGAATTAAGTAATGCAATTAAATTTACTGTTTATTTCTGGCAATTATGTCGTTTGGAAATTAAAACCTGAAGGCTTTAACAGTTCGTTCCCTTCATTACAAGTCTTTGTTTCATGTTTATTGTGTTATCATGGTCCTGAAGAGAATATTGGAGTCATTTTCAATCTTGAGTGGTTAGTGTCTTATCCGTGTCTCTTTTTTTGAATGTTTCCGTACATAGCCTGTCTGCTGTCTACCAAATTTCACTATATCACCATATTGGTGATTGATGTTAGATTGCATGAGAATTTTAATGTCGGAGGGAGAGAAATACTGTGCTAATGCTCTGCATATTCCATTGAGTAGGATGGTTTCTTCAATTTTCTAATGTAACATTTTACATATTTTCATCGAGTTTTCTGTTTTCAAATTGTATCGTAACATGAGAGAAAAGTAAGCACCACTTTCTCCTTCCGCATGGAAAATATTATCTGCAAATATGCTGTGTTGCATCATGATATTTATACCTTGGGAGCATCATCATATTTACTACGCCCTCTTTTTTCCAAATTGCGAAGAAAATAAACACACGTTTCGTCGAGTCTGAAGAAAAGAATTAGCGTTGTATTCTTCTCCTACTTCAGTAAATTATAGTTTTCCTCAATTTTCAGGTGATTCCGAACTTGGAGTTTTGGGCTAGCTTACCACACAGAATACAGGTACTTCCGTAGCGATAAACGCCCTTTTCCCTCAAACACTTGATTATTACTCTATATACTTCACAGATTGGGATTTTCACATTTATCCTCTCCCCATCCGTGCCAGAGTTTCTTCCTTTCTTTAGTGCGGAGATTCAGAGGACCTTCGCAAGGCTACAGGAGCTCGTATTCTCCAGTCAACTTCTGAGCTGTACCGTCCCACATCACTGTAACGACAAATCTCTGAACTAGATACGTACACATTATCAAAACTCTACGAGCGTCGCACCAAATTCATGTACGAGCAGTGCCCTGTATGATGAAAGTTATTCGCTATGATTTCTGATACTCGTCTGAGAGATATCTACCCGACAGTTTGATTCTCGCACAAGTTAGTCGCATTCTTTGTAGAAGCATATACACTTTGCTTGATTGCTTCGTTCTTATTAGGGTCTTTTACAATTAGCCGATTTTAGGTTTGTGTTCATATATGAGCTCAGAGTTCCCGGAATTCCTTCTTGTGCTCGTATCGTCATGGATGAATCGCAACGATAGCCTAAAGATGTAAAACCCCCTGTTTCTGGGCTGAGAGACGTTGCGAAATTTTTGACTCTGCGATGTGAATTATTTCTAATTTATTGGTGTATTTATTAAATTCTCAATTTTGCTGTATGATTGGGTTAATTACACTTAAACATCGATTGAAAATGTAAAATTACACATTTTCCAAAAAAATTTTGAAATTACATTTTTTTCAAAATTTAAAATTACACTTATATCCAATTTGAAAATTCATTGTCGACATTTATTTTTCTTTTCTTAGGGTTTGGATGAAAAATATTTTGACGTTTGGGAAAAAGAATTACTTTAGTTTTTAATTTTGCACTTCATTCAATATTTGCATGTAATAATTTTGTATTTAATAAAGAAAAAAATATAATGATATTAACATCACTCCATATATATGTTATATTTATCTTTAAATATAAAAATATAGATGAGAATGCTAAATAAGAGGCAAAAATAAAAATTTATGTAATATTTTTTAATTAATGTCAGCATTTTCTATTCAAACCTTAATTGAAGGGGGTCAGTTGTAAATGGAGAATTTTTAAGGGAGGGGTTATAAGTGTAATATTAAATTTTTTAAAAGAAAAATATGATTTCGTATATTTAGAAGGATCTAAATATAATTAACCGTTTATAAGGTAGCTTTAATTTAATAATAATACGTCTTTATATACATTTAAGAGGTAGCAGTTTGGAAAGCGTTGAGAGACACCGAAGAAAGACATTTTTCCATGCTCCAGCACCTAAACAGAAATCATTGGTAGCTTAAATAAAGGTGGTTTGGTATATAAATCAGTTGTTGGCTGTCTGATTTCTTAATGATTTTGCTCTTATCTTGTTAACGTTTTCTTTTACTTGGATGGATGTTTTTAATAAAATGATTTCACTGTAGAATGGTTATTTCGTGGGTGCAAATGTGGTTAGGTACCAGATTTTCTGCTCTGAATTTGATTCAAAATGAAGTGAGATTCAACCGATTTAGATTTCCAGTATATATATATTAAGGTGTGGTGATGTAAGAAAATGTGAAGTTTTTTGAGGGAAACATACCAACTACTGAAGTTGAAGTATTACCAGAAGGCCAATTATTTCCACCTAAACCTCAACAAATCATTCATATTCATGACATCCTCACTTTTTCAGAACCTGCTTTTCCTTAATTTCATCAGAGAAAATGATTCACCATCTTATCTTACAAGCCAAGCAAAAATGATCTCAACCATCATTCTACTCATTTTCGTTCTCATTTTTAGTAAAATTGCAGCTACACCTCTTGTCTTTCTGGGGTTCTTGTGTAAACTTTTCCTCTGTTCCCAAGTGGTGTAGCAATAATTTTGCAAGAAAAAAACAGAGTGTGTATGTGTATTTGGCAGAACCTCAGGGGATGTCAATGTAATTTACTTTATTTCTTATGCAGTTACGTGGTCTTGTTTTTCAAATGATGAAGTCACCCTTGAATAGGAGACGTATTTGAAATTACAACTACAATTTCAGGGGTGTATTTATACTTTTGCAAAAGATAAGAGGTGTTTACATAATTAGATCTAACTTCAAGACATGTCGGTGTAATATACCCTAAAATTTGAGATTTTGGGTCGTGTAAAAATTAAGTCTTTTAATTTAAATTTTATCAGATATTTATCTCGTTCTGTCTATGAGTATTGGGGTTTTATTATTTGATGTTTTTATTAAGAAAATTTTTAATTATTGACTGTAAGTAATTAATCATTAATATTATATTGAATTAAATATTAATATTTTGATGTTATTATTTTATTTAAAAAAAAAAGGAAAAACAAGGAGCAGGTTCATCAAAAATTGAGAAGTCTTTTTCCCTTGTATTCTTATTCCATTTGATATGCTCATGATGGATGCAATACATGTTATACAACCTTTTCTTTATGACCAACACTTAAAAATAAAAATTAAATTAATTAATGACTTTACCAAATATTTTTTTTCGAGAAATTAATTACAATTATATTATAAATTATAATTATCAACAATTAAAAAGTACAAATTATAATGTTTAATATATAACAAATCAATAATTATTATTATACACGCTCAATAATTATTATCAAAATAGACCAATACATACGTATTGATTCCATGTCATGAAGCCCTAATTTCGCCAACCACATTGCCATATCAAATATTAATTAAAGTACTCAACATTCTTGAGAAAACCAATGTCTTTGAATTTCAGTTTTCGTGCATTATTTACATGGTTGACCTTAATGAGGAAATCATTGCTATATAGTCCTAAAACACAAAAGATTAGTCATAAATTAAAACTTTATTGTTTTCAATAAATTAAAAGGTAAATTACAAAGACCCCCTCTAAAATTTGACATAATTACGAATATTCTTCATTTTTTAAAAAATTACAAATACCCCCTGATATTTGATGAAATTATGTAATCTTTAAATGGATGTATGAAATTATCAACTTTGCTTTTACTGTATTTTTTTTAAAAAAATTTAAAACTTATAAAAAGTTTTTTGAATGGGATGGATGAAATTTTTTTAAAAATTATAAAAATATTATCCAATTAGTCCATAAAAAAATAAAAAATAAGAAATAAATAAAATTATAATTTTTAATCCACAAGGACATTTTGGTCAGTCCACCATAAAAAATGGATGAAAACCTAACGGATTGGGCTAATTATTAAACGGTCATTAAAATCATGAGAGTATTGGTAAGTTTTCAAACAACGAGAGAGTATTTATAATTATGTCAAATCTAAAAAAAAATGGTTCAAATTTACCCTAAATTAAATCGCGTGTTACATAATATAATTTAATTATAATCTTTAATTTAAAAAAACACTTGTCAAATCACTCGTTGATGCAACACCAATATATAATACGAAAGTGTGATAAAAAATCCATACCATGACCAGCCGAAGCCATTTTCACAAAATGTAAACAAGATCCATCCCAAACCACAATCCCCTCAAAATAGCAACATTAAATCAAATTACGGACAAAACAAACTTCACTATATTTTAATATATCTTCTGTTTCACTTCATAGACACGCACGATCGGCAAAGGAAACAACACAAAGGATTCTTAAATTAATACTCCTCTCTTACTACCTATATCATACTTGTATTTATTCAACCACACCACTCCAAATGGCCTAACACTTCATTAACAAACCAAAAGTTTGCACCAAACTTTGGCTTCAAACAAATGAAGCCACCACCATCTTCTTCTTCTTTCTCCTCTTCCTCTTCCTCTTCCTCCTCGATTCTCCGTAAGGGCCGACTCTCCCCTTACCTCGTCGCCTTATTGGCCTTCATCTTCTTCGTCACCATACTCTACGGTGAAGATTTTAGTTGCATTTTTGGGGACCAATTCGAGCCTCATCATCCATCCCACCTACGCCAGAGCTCCTTATCGACAACCAGTGAGTTTATTAGACCTAACACGTCTATACTCTATCGGACGTGCATTCATATGCACACACGCATCTGACTCACGACCGTTCTGTATGTTTTGTGCATGGACTAATGTTGTTGTGACTAATTTTGTTAGAGAAGAAAGGAGAAAAGTTGGCTTTCGCCATTGGAGAGGGGGAGAAAGGTTGCGATATATTTAAGGGGAGGTGGGTGTGGGATGAGGGGCGGCCGTTGTACGAGGAGTGGGAGTGCCCCTACATTCAGCCGCAGCTGACATGCCAAGAGCACGGCCGGCCGGACAAGGATTATCAGCATTGGAGATGGCA
Source organism: Sesamum indicum (assembly GCF_026168435.1). Taxonomy (NCBI): domain Eukaryota; kingdom Viridiplantae; phylum Streptophyta; class Magnoliopsida; order Lamiales; family Pedaliaceae; genus Sesamum; species Sesamum indicum. The sequence continues at coordinate 15,246,424 of NC_142660.1, read as the reverse complement.
GCCTCATGGTTGTTCTCTTCCAAGGTAATTAATTAATTAATTATTATTATTATTGTAATTGATTTCTTTTGTATTTTACTAGCTTCAGAATTGCATATCCCTCTTCAAAATCAGATATTCATGAATTGAATTCTTTGGAGATTTGGACTGTGGTCCCAAAATTTTCTTCTCCAGAAATATAAATATTTTTATTTTTTATTTTTTGAACATTTAAAATTATTTGGGACCATTTTATTTTGGGTAAATTATATGAATACTCCCTGTATTTATGGCTAATTACACAAACAACTCATGCTCTTTGCAAAATTACAAGTCTAGTTGTAATTACAATTACACTCCATATTCCGTGGCAAAATTTTATACAAAACACCCCCTTCCATTACACTAACATGCCTCAGGTGGTGTACTTGTAATCTTAAGGAAGATGCTTATATAATTAGATTTAATCTCAATGGGTATCGATATAATTTACGCTGTTATTTTTCGGTAGGTTGTTAACTCTATCTCTTTGAGAAGTAAAATTTAAATTATTTCTATTGAAAATGTCGCATACGTATAATTTATTAAGATCTTGATTAGTTTTTTAGTTCTAATTTATAATTTTCATATTTTTGGGTACTCGAAATTAAATACTTTATTTCTTAAAATAGATTTTAGCTAACCGTGCTTCAAACCGGCTTTAATGGATAAAGTGCAATTACTTGTTTTGTGTGTGTGTGTGTGTGAAAGAGAGAGAGTGTGAGTGTGTGTGCTTTTTGTTTTTTAATCCATAAGTAACTCTATCATGCATCGATCCCACCATGTTGTAATATGTTAGCTCAACGGTTCTACCTGCTCATTGCAATAATTGAAATCAATAAGTATATTGAGGCTCTAAGAAGTTAATTTGAGCATATTAGAAAAAGAAAAAAAAATATTTTTATAAAATTATAGTAATATTTTTTTTATACAGTCGTATTTTACTTTGATCTTATTAAGTAAAATTGGGAAAATTGCACTTTTAATTTCATAATCATAGAGGTGACAGTTTTAGTTTTAGTGGAATTTTTAATTTAGAAATTAAATCCTACAATTTAAAGAAATTGACACATTGAGGGAAAAGTCCGAAAAAATTGCAAATCTACCCGGAATTTGGCATGTGCTAGGACCCCCAAATTCTGGTCGTATGTGCAATTTTTGATAGATTGCGTCCTTAATGTGCTATTCTTTTGCCTTATTGAATTTCAGTAAGACTAAAGTTGTCACTCTCCATATTTACGTGATCAAAATTGTAATTTTTCCAGTAAAATATGATCCAAGAATTAAATGTTTGTGTAACTCTTCTTGAAAGTGTTTTATTTTAATGGTATAAGAATTATTATATCATTTAATATATTCAAATTCAAATATTGTTTAAATACATCAATAATTCAAGTCAACGAATATATTCAAATGAGGCCAAAAAAAAAAAAAAATAGCGATTATCGCCACTTATACATGTCGATGAGATCATTGATCAGATGTTAGCAGGAGTTGTAACATATATCAATTGAACTCCATAAGAATCTTTGATTGGCATACATGTGTTGATCAATATTGACACTGATCTTTCTAGTACGGACATTATCTAAATCCTTTGACAGTTTCAATGCAACACTAATGCTCGAAAGCCTTCGAGACAAGAGAATGATGTTTGTTGGAGATTCTCTCAATCGCGGACAGTACGTTTCGCTGGTCTGTCTTCTCCACAAGATGATCCCTGAGAACGCCAAATCCATGGAAACATTCGGTTCATTAACTGTCTTTACAGCCAAGGTTTGATAGAGTTCACATTCATGATCTTACGTAAACTGTGTCTAGTGTGTGTGTGGGAATGAGACAGACATGTTATAAATAGTGATGATGATCTTGCTTGATCGTATACGTTTAGGACTACAACGCGACGATTGAGTTCTACTGGGCACCGTTTCTCCTGGAATCCAATTCTGACGATGCAGTCGTGCACAGGATAAGCGATAGAATCGTGCGAAAAGGGTCGATCAACAAGCACGGAAAGCATTGGAAAGGAGTGGATATAATGGTATTCAACACTTACTTGTGGTGGATGACAGGCCTGGAATTCAAGATACTGTAAGCAAATGGATCTTCAATCCCTTTTGTTTCTGAAAAATTGATGATCATTCGATAACGTGTGTGTTGTTGATTATTACAGGCAAGGATCTTTTGATGATGAAGAGAAAGAGATTGTCCAGTTGCCGACAGAGGATGCTTATCGTATGGCAATGAAAAGCATGTTGAGATGGGTTAAGAAAAATATGGATCCCAAGAAAACAAGAGTGTTTTTCACCAGCATGTCCCCTTCACATGGAAAGTAAGCAAACATAACTTGTCTACCTTATTATCCACAAAATTATGTTAGGAATTATAAAGAAAATTGAAATTTTGATCTCATAATTACATGAAGAAACTGTACATGTTGTATAATTTACAGGAGCATCGACTGGGGAGGTGAACCGGGAGGCAACTGCTACAATGAAACAACATTGATAGAAGATCCGACATACTGGGGATCAGACTGTCGGAAAGGCGTGATGCGCGTTATTGGAGAGGTGTTCAGCAAATCGAACGTTCCCATTACGTTTCTAAACATTACGCAGCTCTCAAGTTACCGAAAGGATGCACATACATCGATTTACAAGAAGCAGTGGAGCCCTTTAACCCCTGAGCAGCTTGCAAATCCTGTGAGCTACGCCGACTGCGTTCACTGGTGCTTACCTGGCCTTCAAGATACTTGGAATGAGCTTCTTTTCGCAAAGCTGTTCTATCCCTGAGTGTCGGAAAAAATTGGATGAGTTCAGGGACTTGGATAGCTGAACAAAGGAATACTGTATATTGATGTACTGATTGATTTTGCAATGAAGAGGCATTATATTGATTTTTTCACTTCAGTTTTGCTCTGAAATGATGCTCATAGTCTAGAATGGTATTTCAATTCTTGGCTGTTTTGTCTTCCACTACAAACATCTTATTAGTTCCTACATCCATGCTCGTGTCATTTAACGCAAGAAAAGTAATCAAAATCCTCAATGATTCTCTCTATACGTAGTTTTGTGTTGAGATCGCGTCAAATGGCATGGTAGGGTGAAGGGATCTATACCGTTTTTGTGTATGTGGCTCGTATATGTTAACTGGAACAAAAGATACAATATAGTTTAGAATAAATCCAATTTGTATAACTAGCATGTGTTGATTCCGTTAAAAATTGCATAGCTTTAAAGTCATAAGATCCGATCGGGTGAATTCTATAACATTGAGACAAAAGAAATTGCTTAACGTGTGAATTGTGGACCAAAAATGCAATTTTTCCCTTTGGTCTAATAATGGCATGAAATAATATCCAAGATATGAATATTTAATTTAAAACCTTCAACTTATGTAAATAAACATCTTTTTTTAAATGAACGTATATGAATGATGTGCTGTAAATATATGTCATTTTATGCCACTAGATTTACTTCATGTTTTATTAATGTCGGTGTATTCATATCTTATCGTATCTGTATCATTGTATCACAGGTATATTTTTTAAGATTGTTAGGTATTTTCCGCTTCTAGCATCCACACATGCACATTCCCTCCCCCACAAAACAACATCGTATGACACAAAAACTACAGATCATTCATCAACAAATATTAGAATGCAGAAAACTGCAGGAGACAAACTGATGAGTTCATCACATTCTTCCTACATCTAAACACTTCTCCCCTCTTTACTCTTACTCTGCTCTCTTGTCTGTGTAGCCATATTTTACCGCGCAGACTTCACCTGCTACATCTATCGCCTACAACATCACGAGGATCATCATAAGCCCACAAACCAAACTGTATCAGCAGCCGGTGAGTTATGTGATTGTGCTAATTAAGACCATGATCAAACATCAACTTTGGTACAGACAACATTGTTGAAAACACTGAAAAGAGTTTGTTATGGACTAATAATGTTTGTTACTGATCGAAACACTTTAAATTGTTGTTTCTTACTCTCTGTTGGGTGCTAGAAAAGACAAGAAAACACTTGCCTTTCGCCATCGGAGAGGCTCATCGAGAGTCATGTGATGTATTCAGCGGGAGGTGGGTTCGCGACAATGGACGGCCGTTGTACGAGGAATGGGAGTGTCCGTATATCGAACCACAATGGAGATGTGAAGAGCGAGGGCGGCCGGACAAGGAGTATTTGCATTGGAGATGGCAGCCAAATGGCTGTTCCACCCCAAGGTTAGCTAAAAGTCTTGTCCAAACTGATTCTTTGACTACCCATCACAAGAAAATGACTCAATAAATATAAAACATTTGAAGTTAAAATCAGTATCAGACTAATCAACAAGTAAATTCTTATTAAATTTATTACTAATCTACATTAATAAAAAATTTCATTATTTTGTAAGGATCTATACATTAATCCTTCAAGCTTGAATAAAAATGGTGGAAATTGATGTTTTTAACCATTTTCATGAAGCATCCAAACTCCAAGGTGGGAAAAAGGAGGTTTTTTTTCTCTCCAATGCTGCCTCGTCAGTTCTAACAGAAAATTTAACGGCAGGGACCAAAAATGTCAAAAAAGTGTTAGTTTGAGGATTAATATTGTCAAGCTCACAAGTTTGGTGGCCAAGACCGAATAAGTGGTTAAGTATAGGGCCAAAATCATAATTCTCCCTTTATAGGGCAAAAAATGAGATATACTCCAGTGTGAACGGAATCAAAATGATCAATACAGAACTAAATTTATCAAAAAGAGACAAAAAAAAAAGTGAAATGTTGAGGACTAAATTCTTAAAAAAAGACTGAACATGTAATGAAATAAGTTGCTGGACCAAAATTACTAACGGGCCATAGTTACAAGACAAAAAAATATAATTTTGGCTAGAAGAATCTGTAGTTCGGCCTGAAACTAATGCCGAAAATTCATTAGAAGGACTAATTTAAAATCAATTGAAAAGCAGGGGTGATTTTGAAGTTGGACTGAAATTAGTGTGATCATCATAAGGAGGTCATTTGTTACTTATGTTATGACGACGCTCTTTCTGCTGCAATCTGTTGACAGGTTCAATGCGACATTGATGCTCGAAACTCTTCGAGGAAAGAGAATGATGTTTGTGGGCGACTCTTTGAATCGAGGCCAGTTCCTCTCCATGGTCTGTCTTCTGAATAGGGTTATCCCAGAAAACGATAAATCCCTGGAAAATTTTGGTATATCTGTTGTTTTCACAGCCAAGGTGATAACTGATATTGCTTCTTAATATGAACTTTTAATTTTAAACCACATTCAACATTTCATATAAATTATTAAAAATATATTAATTTTTTCATCCATCAATTGTTATTTTTGGGGACAATATATTGATAATATTTTATTGCATTTTTAGTCCAATATGGCAGGATCTTTTTCAATTTTAGTCCCATTTGTAATCTCACATTGTATCCTATAAGTTAAAAGTTTTCTCATTTTTAGTCCTTATGCGACTTTCCGATCCAATAATTAATGCAGAAGTCACGCAACTAAATCTTCTCATTTTTAGTTCAATCATGTGTTTGGACTAATGGTCCCGTGACTTCATGTGAAAATTAAAATGAGATAATTTCTTACTGATGGGATACGATAAAATTATAATAAATGAGACTAAATTAAAACGAGTCTAATTTATGTGACTAAAAATATCATTTCCCCATTTTGCTTTTATGTATGTACATTTACCTTCATATAAATATAAAAATATTACTAGAATTTCTTTTCCAAGAAATTATAAAATAGATAAATGAGGGGTAAAATTTAAAATTTATATAACTATTTTGCTGATATTAGCATTTTTTCGTTCAAACACTAACGAAATAGATATAGTTGTAAATGGAAAATTAGAGGTGTAACTATAGTTTCATAAGTGTTGAAAAAAAATATAATTTCACACTCTCAGAGGATCTAAATATATGTCCATTGTCTTTGGTTTTTCCTCAGGCTCAATTGTCTAAAACCCTTTTTCTTGGTAATGTTCAGGATTACAATGCAACCGTGGAGTTCTACTGGGCACCGTTTCTTCTTGAATCGAATTCAGATGCAGTCATACACAGAATTAGTGATAGAATAGTACGAAAAGGGTCGATCGACAAGCATGGGGAGCACTGGAAAGGAGTGGATGTAATAGTATTCAACACTTACCTGTGGTGGATGACCGGCCTGGAATTCAAGATACTGTAAGTAAAATTCCGTTGCATCTTCTATTCCATTTAACATATACATGCTGTGCATGTCTTAAATAGAACAAATGATGTATTCCTTGAACATGACTTAGAATGAATCCGCATGAAGTGATGGTTGAATTCTGTGTGTTTATAAATAGACGAGGATCGTTTGATGATGAAGAGAAAGACATTGTCCTGTTGCCCACAGAGGAAGCTTATCGGATGGCCATTCACAGCATGTTGAGATGGGTGAAGAAAAATATGAATCCGGAGAAGACAAGAGTGTTTTTCATGAGCATGTCCCCTACACATGAAAAGTGAGTAAGCATAACCTATATATCTCTACTAGGACGTAGTAGCCCTACAATGATGACCCGCAGAGGATGATACATTTGTTATGTGATTTTGATTTTTTTTTAAAAATTATACATCAATCACATGACGATAATATATTATACTTGTCAAATAATTAATTTTAATTCAATTCAAATTAGAATTTCTCTAGATACTATATATAAATATTGGGGAGAAATATATATATTTTTCGTACTGTAATTGCGGTGGGGTGTTTTTGGCCCACTCTAATTTCAATTGGTTATTAGGGATAAAAATCTAGAATAAAAAAATAGCACATTTGGTCCAAGCATGTGAATTATTTTGGCAAAATTGGACAAATCTGCTATTTTTTTAAATTATTATCCTTAATTATAAATTTAAATTGGGCGGACCAAATGTCATTCCACTGTAATTACAGGACGAAAAAAAAAAAAAATTCCTTATAAGAGTATTGGTGTATTTGTTAGAATGTGTATGGTATATGATTTACAGGAGCATTGATTGGGGAGGCAATCCAAAAGGCAGCTGCTACAATGAAACGAGAATGATAGAAGATCCGACATACTGGGGATCAGATTGTCGGAAAAACATAATGCACGTGATTGAAGAAGTATTAAGCAAATCCAGGGTTCCCATTACTTTTCTGAACATTACGCAGCTCTCAAGTTACCGAAAGGATGCACATACATCGATTTATAGAAGGCCGTGGAAGCCTTTAACCCCTGAAGAGCTTGCAAATCCGATGAGCTACGCAGATTGCGTTCACTGGTGTTTACCTGGCCTTCAAGATATTTGGAATGAGCTTCTCTTTTCAAAACTTCTCTATCCCTAACCCTAAAAAACCTAGAATTTGTTACGTATTACGGGTTTTTTGTATTTGCTCGATGAATAAAAAGAGAATATTCCGTTTGCGTGTGCACGCAAACGGAATATTCTCTTTTTATTCACCAAAAACTGTAAAAAATAGACAACATGCAAAAAAAAATAAAGATTGGGTGATCGTTTATAAAAAAAATAACGGTTGGGGGCAAAGTGCAAAACTTTTTGTATCAATTACCGTCTTTCTCTCGGCCCAAAAGGATTCTTATGTGTTTACTTGACAAGACTTTTGTTTGATTCGGAGTGAATATGCAATTTTTAGTCTCCAACAAGTTCACTACTATAAATGTCGTATTTAATAAATTAAAAAATTAAATATGTATTATACAAATAAATATAAGATTTAATTTAATTATTTGGTAATTACGGGACTAAATATGTCAAAATTATGAAACTGACATGATCAATTTTTTTTTTTATAAAAGATAAATATAAGACTAAAAGTGCAACACACAGTTACAGGACTAGAAATAAAATTTTACCTTCCAATTTCGTTGGAATTCAATTAGACAATTAAGTCCAACAATTTTAAAAAATTGGCACATTAAACCAAAATCTACTGAGAATTGCAAATATGACTAGAATATGACTTGTATGCTCGCAAGTTCCAAATTCCAGCTAAATTTGCAATTTTCAGCAAGTATTGTTCTTAATATGCTATTTTTTTTTAAATTGCAGAATTTAATTGTCAAAATGAATTCAAACTGACTAAAATTCCACCTCCTACACGTTATATGTACGATATCGTTTTTAGAAAAGTAAAAAAAATAATAAAAAAATTAACATTTTCAACCTTAATTAACTCAATTTGTGTAGATCCGGACATCCGTTATTTCAATGAATGTACTTTTAAGTATAAGATACCATAATTGTTTAACAATCATGACATTATATTCATTGTAGGAAATCGCATTTTTTGGTGTCATATGTTAGAATTTTTTTTTTCAATTCAATCTTATTTATTTTTTATTTTCTGATCACATTCTATTCCATAAGTTGGAAATTTTCTCATTTTTAGTCTTCACATGAATTTTTCATCTAATGATTAACGGACAACTCAGGGCTGTTAGTTCAAACACGTGTTGGACCGACGGCCTAGTGACTTTTCCGTTAACTATTGGATGAAAAAGTCATTTAAGGACTAAAAATAAGAGAATTTCTAACTTATGGAATATAATTTAAGAAAATCATAACAAATAAGATTAAATTAAAAATAAACTTAATTTATAGAACTAAAAATACGATTTTTTCCCAGCATTTCATTATTATCTTGGTCTCTGTATCAAATCATATCGTGCACCATCATATAATACCTTATACAAACAAGGTAACTTATTACCAAGATTGTCAAGTTTCGCTCCACCTCTAACATTTCCATTCACGTACATTTCATCTCCCACAAAGACAACATGTTACGACACAAACCTGAAAAAAATCATTCGTGAACAAGTCCAAATGTCGAAAACATCAGGAGACAAGTCGAAACCACCACCTTCGTCACCCGTCTCCCGAGCAACGCTTCTCTCCCCTTTCCTCTTACTAGCCTTCATCTTCTCCATCGTGGTATTCTACTTCATCGACTTCAGCTGGTATGTTTCCCGCGTGCAAGATCACGAACATAGCGATACGAGCCAAAAAATATCAACACCTGGTGAGTTATATGTGTGCTTGTTTCTAAGCAAACATGAAACATATTTCGCACAAATATTATTAAAGACTCCAAATGAAATAACAACATTTTCCTTTTGTATAATTGAACATAAATTTTGGTTTTTTTTTTCTTGTTGCTAGAGAAGAGGAGAGAAAGGTTGCCTTTCGCCATTGGAGAAGGTAACAACGGGTGCGATTTATTCAGCGGACGGTGGGTACGTGACTATGGCCGGCCGTTGTACGAGGAATGGGAGTGTCCGTACCTTGAGCCGCAGACGACATGCCTAGAACACGGCCGGCCTGAAAAGGACTATCAGTATTGGAGGTGGCAGCCTGATGGATGTTCCATTCCCAGGTTAGCAAAATACTGTCCATGACTGTTGGTTTGTTATGTGGTATGCAGATATGCTTGGAATTTGTTCTATCAATTGAAGTACAACCTTAACTCTGTACAAGATTGATGTTCAGTTCATTTGGTATGTATTATTACCTAATTAATAAGAAATGGATTCAATTTGAAATGTATTCTAATAAAACGGAATATCAAGTTACATCGACACTATCGTTAGGTTATGTCTAATTAAACAAACACCCTATATTTTTGACAAAATTATAAATATATCCCTTAAGGTTGTAAATTTGATATCTTCTTAGTGGGAGATTCTTACACAAACACCTCTTGAAATGCATTGCATTGACTCCCTCTCAAGGAGTAACTTATAATTTTATAGAGAACATGGAGTCCTGTATCTGTAATTATATCTAACTTCATAGAATGTCGATGTAATTTAATGTAAAACTAAAAATCAAAAACTTGAAAAACTGTTGGAAGTTAAAATGTAGATAGTGAATACATATGAGTTTAAAGCATTTTACCTCTTAGGTGATAATCCAAATGTTTTAAAAAAAAGGGTCTGTGTTAAATAAAATGGTAAAATCACAAATGAAGCAATTGACCCCTTATGGACAGCAGTGGTATAGACGCGCTTGGTGTGTGACTTGTTGCCTCTTAAATGACAAAACTGCCCCCATCCTCTACAAATACAAGGCCTCAAAGTCTGAAATGATCTTCATTTTGACTTCTCTCGTACCGTTTTTGCTCTTTTTTGGGCCCTGCTATTCTACTGAACTTGTTCAATTGTTCTCATTCTCTGCCAAAATGAGTGACTTCGTATTTGAGGTGGATGGGGACAATTTTGTCACTCAAGCAGAAATAATGGGTAAATAGGTCACACACCAAGCCCATCTGTCCCACTGCTGTCCAGAAGGGGGTTAATTACTATAATTTTAAGATTACAGGCAGGTTTTTTTAACATAGGATTCTTGTAAATATTTTGATTATCACAGGAAATAAAATGCTTTAAACCCGACAAACTTAGCTAGTATTCTCAAAATATTTAGTTTAATGACTTGATTTCAGAGGTGGGCTCAACTGGAAGATGTCATGCTGTAATACGTTACATGAGATTTAAAATGAAATGTGATTTTTGTGCAGTTTTAATGCGACATTAATGCTTGAAGGGCTTAGAGGGAAGAGAACAATGTTCATTGGCGATTCTCTAAATCGAGGACAATTTACCTCCCTCATTTGTCTTCTTCAAAGAATCATCCCTCCACATGCTAAATCCATGCAAACTTTCGGCTCCCTCACTGTTTTTACAGCCAAGGTAACTAGGTTTCTATTCTCAAAATGCTGTCTTCAATTCTATACTGTTTTCAAATCCTGACATCATGTTTGTTCGAGCCCTTTTTTATTTTGGGATTTGATTATAGAATCCAAAAATTAATTCATTTTTTCATATAAAATACTATTGCAAAATATCATATTTTTCCTACAAAAAACTATCACAAAATATTCTGATTCAAGCACATTCTCATTGTTTATCACGTTTTTTTTGTAAGATAATCTATCATACATCATATTAATTCAAATATATTCTTATTTTTTTCACACATTACCTAGTATAAAAATGATACATTACTTAAAGATAGTGAAAATTAAAAATTGATAATGAAAACAAAACCAAAGAGTCGGTATTTATTTCTATTTTGACGGAAGATTTTTTATCCAAATTAAGTTTGATCGAATTAAATCAATTATATGATAAGTGTGTATTATAAAAACTAAAATATTATAATTCTTAATCCACAAGAGCATTATGGTCAGTTCACCACAAAAAATTGATGAAAACATAAGGGAGACTAATTAACATAATAGGCTAATTATTAGACGGGTGTTAAAATCAGACGGTATTAGTAATTTTTCAAACAACGAGGGGGTATCGTAATTATGCAAAATCTCAGGAGAAGTCGTTGTAATTTATCCCATAGATGTACCGTATAAAAAGATTACATCATCTACATATTTAAGAAAATATTTTATAAATTCGACATGTATATGAAAACTAAAACACTAAGATGAAATCATCAATTTAAATAGACAATTCAGACAGGAAAGATCATTTTCTCTTTTCTTTTTTTCCCCCCTCATTTGATACTTATATTATGTAATAAAACTAAACACAGCACTGAAAACTTACAAAACTATACTTAAACTAGAATACTACTGTTGCTTTTGTTTGTTTCTTTGTTTTTTTTTGTTTTTCATTTTTTAAATAGTAACGGTAATTACATATTTTTACATTAATATCAATAAGTGTAAAAATATATCGATTCCATTAGTGAATTTATAGTATAGTAAACTAGTATCAAATTCAAACGAGACAAATATCTATTACAACAAACTCATGTTAAGTGATACAAACACTCATATGTTTGAGGGAATTGGACCTATGATATTGAACTTAGTCATGGGAGACCTCAGTCTTAACCACTAAAATAAAATATCATTCGTACCGATACTTCTTTTGTTATTTACTGTTTTGTGCGCATATAAATGATCAGGAATACAACGCTACAATCGAGTTCTACTGGGCGCCGTTTTTACTGGAATCCAATGCAGATAATCCCTTCAAACACAGGGTGAGCGACAGGATTATTCGGAATGGATCGGTAGACAAACATGGAGAGCACTGGAAAGGAGCGGACATACTTGTCTTCAACTCTTATATTTGGTGGATATCAGGATTGAGGATATTATTGTACGTAGATTCTTACCCTTTCATTCCAACTTATTAAAACTTAAAAAGTAAATTACAGCTACCTCATTTAAAATTTGAAATAATTACGAATACTTTGAAATTACAAACATCCCGCTCAAACGGATAATAGTCATGTAACGTGAGGTAAAAATTGGTACTTTATCTTTTCATATTTGCTTTTCTTTTTCCTAAAAAGAATGTTTGAAAAACTGTTAATATATATATATATATATATATATATGTGTGTGTGTGTGTGTGTGTGTGTGTGTGTGTGGAGGTAGGTAAAGTAAAAATAAGTCTACAAAAATATTTTTAAAAAAATCTAAAGAATATATAAAATTATACTTTGTAATTCAAAAAGAACATTTTAGTGAGTTCACTGTAAAAATTGGATGGAATTCTAATAAAACGAGCCCGTAGTTAGACGAACGTTAAAATCAAGAGGGTATTTATAATTTTTCAACTAATAAGTGTATATTATGCTAAATCTCATGAGAGTTGACGGTAATATACCTAAAACTTACATATATGTCTTTATTCTACAAATCGTGAAATAGACATCATAAATATTTTGTATGTCTGTGTGTGTTTGTTTCTCCCAGGCAAGGATCTTTTGAAGATGAAGTGAAAGAGATTGCAGATATAACAAGGGAAGATGGTTATCATATTGCCATGAAGAGCTTAGTGAAATGGATAAATACGAACGTTGATCCTCAAAAATCTCGAGTCTTTTTCATCAGCATGTCACCTACACATCAACGGTAATAATCTCATCTTGAATTTATGTTATAAGCCAAATTGTTAGAGGAAAACATAAAAATATGGGTTAATTACATTTAGATCTTTTTAAAAAATTTCTATTGAGTATTAGCGTATCACATTCTTACTTTATGGGAAAAGCAAAACAAAAATCATCATTCCAAAAATTAAATAGAAGAATAATTATTACACTTTTGGCTTTTTAATTATTCGATTTCAATCTCTAAACATTCATCCGTTATGGTTATTTTTGTTAATCGATCATCAAATCATATGGGCAATGATTTTTTCCATGCCTCCATTACATCCTCATGACGTGCTGGCATGTGTGTGTCTCTGTGTGTGTGTGTGTTTTTTTTTTATTTAACAGGTCAATTCATATAAATTATGACCTAGATATTCAAAAAAAAAAAAAAAAGTGCATATTTAAGGAGCAAAACTGTAAGTGGTGATTGTTTGGGGATTAGATTGGAATAAGTGGTATTATTTTGAAACAAAAAAATTGTAGTTCTCTCAAATTAAAGATTAGTTTAGCACATTTTCAACATAAAATAGGAATTGAAGGCTTAGGACAGACAAAACAGCACTATTCCTTAATTACCTCTCCAAACATTTGGATTGGATTTTCTATCTTAAATTTTAAGATAAATTACAACAGTTTCTTTTAAAATTTATCATAATTATAAATATTCTCTCGTTATTTGAAAAATTATAAATACCCTTTTTAAAGTTAATGGACCATCTAACAAATGCCCCTCGTGACAGCTTATTATAGAAGGTATTATTTGTTAGACGGTCATTAATTTCGAAGGGGTATTTATATTTTCAAACAAAAAGTGAGTATTTGTAATCATAACAACCTCAGGAGTGCCGTTGTAATTTACCTTAAATCCTATTGCATCATACATCTTAGTTAACATATACATGTCACGTGTACAAATACTATCCTCATCTATTTTTCTAAAGAACGATTTTGGACACGGGACTTATGTATACTAAATGAGATGAAAATGAAATAAAATTTAGAATAGAAAATCAAATCCGACCCTTTGTAATCTTTCCTTAAGACAAATTGGCTTTATTACAACTTATGTACTGTAGGAGCTACAAGTGGGGAGGTGATCAAAATGGAAATTGCTACAACGAGACAACCATGATAGAAGATCCAACCTTCTTCGGAGCTAAAAAGAGTTTAATGCAGGTGATTACTGAAGAACTCAGCAAATCAACGATTCCCATTACATTCATCAACATCACACAACTCTCGAGCCCTAGAAAGGACGCACACACTTCAATCTACAAGAAGCAGTGGGTCCCTCTAACTGAGAAGCAGCTCTCAGATCCCCAAAGCTACGCTGATTGCATACACTGGTGCCTACCAGGCCTCCAAGATATTTGGAACGAGCTTTTGTTCTCCAAGCTTTTCTATCCCTGATGGACGGTCGAGATTAATTATTATGTTTTCTCAAGGATTATAACTTCAAACTCATGTTGCTACCATAAATTTTTATATTTTTTATGTGTAAAATTATGTCTAGTTAGTAGTATTTTTTTTTTTTTTTTTGTGGGATTGGCAATAAGTTCTGTATAATTCATTCTATCACGTTTTTTTTTTCATTTTAAAACAAATTATTGTGAAAAATCACATCTTTTTCTAATAGAAAATCATCATGAAACATCATAGCCCAAATGTAATTTTGTATGCAGTTTATAATTGTGGCAAAAAGGTCACTTTATAAAAGATCGTAAAAGACCAAAACAGTTTAATAAAAATAAAGAAGAAACAAACTTAGTGCTTGAAAAAGAAGAATTAACAGTTTATTGATTTTGTATCAATCCATAATTCTTCAGCTTATGATCGCTATGTGCTAAGTGTATTAAAATATTTTGTAGTATAAAATGAGTTTTTTTTTTTTTTTTTGTGACTTTACCTTAGTGGAAAATCTGTCTTTTGTATCTTGCCTAAGTGGCTAGGTGTCCTCTTTAAAATTGAGCTTATGTGGATATTTAATTTTGCCTATGTGGCTATGTGATTGTACCTCAGTGGCCATATGTGTGTGCTTGAGTGGCTAATTGAGTTTTCGTAAAATATGCCTAAGTGACTGGTTGAATCTAGGTGGTTTGGTGAGCCTTTATGGCTGATTAACTCTTTATGAATGTGCCTCAGTTATATGCCATAGCTTTTGTTTTTTACTTGAAAATTAATTTAGTGTTAATTATTGTGTGCAAATTGTTAAAAGTGCTTAGTGCTAATTACAAAATGAACTGTGTGTTATAGCTCGTGATATCATGTTACTAACGTCTCTATTTTCAAGTAAAAATGGTTGTGATAAATTGCCAGATTCAAAATGCTCTAGACCTTGTTTCGCTAATGGGTCTTGATCCAAGGTGGAGCATGTAAGAATTGGATAATTCATGACCCATTAATTATTGGTAGGCCCAAAAAATTAAGAGGCCCAAACCAGCACCCACTTGAAAGCCCACAACTCGACCCACCACCGAAGCGACCCGACTCAACCAGTTACTACTTAACCTAACTATTCTCTCTCTCATTTTTTTCTTACAGCCGTTCGCTTGTTCCTCTCTCTCACTCTTGACATTAACTCTCCCTCTTCTCCATTTTCTCTCTTCCTTGGTTTATTGTAAACGGCTTTCTCTAACCCATTTTTTCCAAAGTTTTAACTCTTTTTTGTCCCCTCTTCTTCTACACCCCTCTTCATTACTTCAACCTTTTAAAAGGGGATCTTGGCCTTTGGCCAACCAACCGATCCAACACTCTCTCTTCTCCTTCTTGGGCGTCTTACTAATAGTTCTAAGTGAACTATAAAATCTATTTTTGTTGGGTCTTAGTGACCGGTTAATTTGTCAAATCTCAGTGATCAAAATCTTCGAGGTGGTCGGTTACCTTAGTGGTGCAGCCGTGGGTGTTTTGGATGCATGCCCTGTGACTGTTGTCCCATTTTTTTTGGATCTGGCTCTCTGAGCCTTTATACACAGATTGATAATCTTTGTGATTCTTTATTCGTTTGTTATTTCTATATATTTCATTTGTGTAATCTTCTTGACATGTAATATTTATTCAGAGGAGTTTTGGACTCCATTATTGTAATAGTTAAATAGGTTATCAAAACTTCCGCTGAAGGTAAATACCCAACAACTTAAGTGCCTTTGCGTTGACTACAAGTAGTCTGACATATATGCATTATCTCTCTCATAATATTAAGATAAATTACATCGAAATTCTTGAAATTAGATTTAGTTATATAAATATTTTTATTTTTTATAAAATTATAAGTATAATTTTTAAAAATCTAATTGCATTTTACATCGACACCTCATCGAAAAAAATAACTTACACAAACACCCTTATATACATCTTCACACTAATGCATACGAGGATATTCATCTTCACCATTCTAAGTATAGATGATTAAAAAAGATTTAAAATAAGTATCTAAGCAGAAATTTTTATTTAACTTTTTTGTCAATGTCGACAAATTTCATAAATTTTATTTGTTAGATGAAAACAAATAAAATGGTTACTAAATGTAATTTTTCAAATTATAAAAAAATTATATATAATTACATTAAATTTTATGGAAGGGTAATGTAATCTATTAATATATATATATTTGAAGGGGGTATTTTGACCCAAATCCTTCAATTTTGACCAATTGGTGAATTCTTAGCATTTAGAATTGTTTTAACTGTAAAAATACATAATTGGTAGGTAAATATTAATGACAAGTGTTAATGGCAATATTAATAATTTCCTTAATTGATTATAGCATATATAGTCTCCTCTCCACCCCCATATATATATTTGTCGTACTGATTACTCTCATTTTAGTTTCTAAATTAATTTTATGTTAAATTATTTTTAATTGAAAACCCACCATATCTAACCATATATTTTTAATATTAGTGGGCACTGTTCATTTTTTTTATATCTAAATTTGATAATTACAGATCTTACTTTAACAAATAAATTCATCCGTTAGTCAAAATATAGTGAATTTGCTGATGTTAACAAAAAACTTAATTAAAAATTGATATTTACTTTCGATTGACTAATTATTGACTTATTGCAGGTAAAATAATTTTTTCATACTAAATTACCCTTATTAACGGTGAAGATACAACTCTTCAAATGCCTTAACACGTAAAGGCGCATGAGCGGAATTTGATCGTAAAAAGATTTATATGACCTGCAATAAGTCAATCGTAGATTTTTTTTTCTTAATTTTTTTATTAATATCAGCAAATTCGGTAAATTTTGACTAACGAATGGACTCATTTGTTAAACGGAAGCAAATATAATTTTAATTATAATTAAATTAAATCGGTGCATTACACGGGTGACATGCTAGGTATCTTTTATAATTAACGTAGTAAACTAATTGTACAATAAATGATAGTCTCTACATTAATTGCTCTTTACAATAGCAAGAGCAGTACTGACCATATATTTTTATTTTCTCCTGTTTATTATTTTTAATAAAATACTGAGCACACAGCTAATGAAGCTTTGATAATGCTCTTGTTCTTGTCTATTTTTTCCTTCTTACTTAATTAATCAATCCCATGTCAGTAAAGTGATTGAAACACATTCCATATTTATATATTTTTTAAATTTATTTAATTGAATAAAGAGAATAAAAATAAAATAAATAAATTTAATTGTGTATAAATAAAAAAAATATTAATACAGCTAATTAATAAAAAAAATATGATTATTTGTGAAAGAAAGTGTAGTTAAATGCATTTTAGTTAGCCAGTATTTACTCATGATTGATTTATTACAAATCAAATAAATATTTTTCTGATCAAACTACCCTTATAAGGGTAAAAATATAAATAAGGGTTGTTTGGTTAAAAGAATTTTTTTTATTTGCAAAAAGTCGGTATTAATTCAATTGGAGTAAATATAAATTTTAATTTTAATTTTTTGCTAATATCAACGAATTCGGTAAATTCTGACTAATAGAATGGTATATTGTGAAATGAAAACAAATATTAGGAGTATTAAATGTAATTTTCCAAACTATGAGCATCTATATATAATTATATCAAATCATAAGGATAAAAGTATAATTATCCGTTATAATCAATATAGTTTATCAACTTTAATCCATTATATTTGTGTTTTTTTATTTAATCAAATAAATCATATTTATATTTCGTACTTACATTGAATATGTTTTAATTACTGCTATATATATAAAGGTTTGAAGGGGTTGCGATAGTGATATACAAGTCTTGAAGATTACCGTGAAGAAACTAAATAGGGAGATTGGCGATGCCACCATGTGAATTTGTACCCACATCAGTTATGAATCGTCATAATATGTTAATCTAATTATTGATTTATTGCTCACACGAGTACAGATTTATGTGAACAACATCAAATTTTTCCTAAATAAAATTCAAATTTACAATATCATTAACTAGTAGCTATTATTTGCTAAAGATTAATTCAAATCATCAGCCCATGTATTCCAGAAAATCTAACAATCTATCATGACATTCATCATCTACAGTACAAAAAGAAAACAAGAGTCGTGTTTTTTTATCAATAACCAAAAAATACATTAAAGTTAAGACGATTTACTGCCATTTTTGGCCAAATTTTCAGCGATCTGAGCCAGCGACTGCAGATTGCACCTCACAATGGTATCAACAAACGCGCACGTTTCTTCCTTCGTGTTCCCCTGCGGCACATCCACCACGTACGACTCCACCACCACCGTCCCACTACTTCCGCCCGGCGGCGCTGCATGGAGGGAGGTGACTGACCGGTAGTTATGCAGGCGGTGCTCGCCTCCCACCACTCTGAAACTCATCACGTGCCTCTCATCATCCAAGATCTCGAGCCTCTCGGTGCTGCACGCCGCCGGAAGGCCCGACACCACGCGCACCTCCCGTAGAGTGCCCACGTCGCCGTCGCCCAGGATAACGTCGCAGCTCTTGAGGAAGTGCTTGTACTCCTGCGGCTTGTCGAAGCGACGCACCACGGACCAAACTGTGTCCACGGGGGCGTCGATCGCCTGCACCGTCGCGGAACAGCACTGGTTCTCCCCCACCACGTGCGCGTGGTTAAGCAGCACATTCTCCGGCACCGAAATCTCGCCGGAAACCGGACAGACCAACATGGGCTTCTCCTGTTTGTGGTGAAAACCCGCCACCGTCGCGGCGGAGCAGTGATTTAAGGGGTTGATCCTGTGAAGCTGAAGAGAAGAAGGCATGTTTCTATCTCTCTCGTCGACCTTTCCTCAGTCTTTCTTGGTATCAATCAACTATGCGAATGAATGAATGGATGGAGAGAGATATATAAAATGCAGGCAGTCAATAGATACATACACATAGAGAGAGAGAGAGCGCGAGGGGGGGGGGGGGGTAGAGAGAGAAAGTGCAGAAATATTTGTCTAGTTGCAATAAAATTTCGATCTTTCCTGGGAGGAAAGAAGTTGAAACCTCAGGGCTTACGCTGGGCAAAGTGCAAGTGGATGCGCCAGTTGCACAAACGTCTCTTTGGACGTAGTCACAATTGAAACTGCCCTTGAGATTAGCCTATAATTACGTGATCTACCAGGCATTTCGTCATCCCAGGTTCCTGCTAATCTTTAATGACGGGAATGCCCCTGCCATGGTCACTGGACCGCCTGCCGACGGCCGTACGGGCTCCTGATTTGGTGGGGTACGCGGGGAATGGGGAAAAGCTACACTTTAGATTCAAGGTCATGACAAGCAACGCCAGCCGATTCGAATTTCAATTAATTAAATCGAGTTAAATACATTATTATTTAATTTAATAAATATATTTACTTTTAATTTAATTAATTAATATATAAATCGAGTTTTAGTTAGTTTGATATTTTCAAATATACTTCCTAAAGTTAATACTTAATATATAACCATTCATATTTTTTATAAAATTACAAGTACACCTCCTAAAAATATAAGTGTGATTTATATCAAGTGGGTGTAATTATAATTTTATAAAAATTAAAGGTATTAGTCTAATTAGATCTAATTTCGAGACATATCAATGTAATTTATCCTATTTTATTTACTAATTGAATTGAGTTTGACTTAAATTTGAAAACTTATATAATATTTTTTTTTTTTGCTGAAGTTTGATTTATTGAGTATAATAAATTAAAAATAAATTTTTATCGATTAATTTTAATTAAATATTAGATTATTTAATTTATTTTTCAACCCTACCTGATGGGTATTTTGAATTCCCATTTTTTGGGAGTGGGGTGAAGAGCATTTATTATTCTTAAAAGAATTTATAGCAATTAAAATTGTTGATGATAGGTATATCAAATGAAGGTGTCATTTTCGGATGAATTTGTTCAAAATTTGGAATTCAATCCTCAAGTTTTTGGGACCCACGATTTCATTCAAATTCGAGATTAGGAGGGTGTATGACATTTATTTGAAACATCTTATAAATTCTGTATTTTATAAGATGTTTTAAGTGTTTAAATATGTCAAATTTTATTTGAAAAATTAGTCATTATGGCACATTGCTCGTAAGTGCATGTAATAAATAAACTTTTATATTTTAAAATATATTATAAATAAGAGCAAAATATATGAACTAATACATTACATTAAAAAAACAGAAAAAAAATTAATTTATCGGTTAATATAACATTTGAAAAATTAAATAGATTAGTTATCTTATCAGTTGAAGGGTATTCTTGTTAGATAAAATGCACGGTTCAGGGGTGCAAAGCGTATTTAACCCTAAAAAAAATGTCAAACGACTTTCAAAAGCTTATAAATCTGGAAACATCTTTTAAGATATTTTGATAAGCTTATAAACTCGTTAAATACCCTACCGATGGACTGTATCCATTCACATTTGTTAGACTCAATCACTATGCATATATATATATATGTGTGTGTGTGTGTGTGTGTGTGTGTTTTCTATTTTTTTTTTTTTAATAGTGATTACACGATTACATCAGTATTTGAATAAATTGAGCAATATAATGATTTAATCAGTGCAATAATATTCAATCAACATCTATCATAGTTTTAGTTAAAATTCCTGGTAAATATTTAATATATTTAAGAATCATGATAAATTTTTTGGTAAATTACAATGAGTTCCCCTAAAATTTTATATATTTATGAATATTTCTTCATTGTTTGAAAAGTTACTAATATTGACGTGAAATGATCAACTTTGTCCTTATTGTACTTTTAAAAAAATTATAAAATAATTAAACAAGGTGAATGAAAAAATTAAAATATTAAAAAAAGTTGTAGAATAAGTTGGTTCACCATATTAATAGATAGGAAACTAATGGAGACTAACAGAGTGAGATAGTTGTGAACGACGGTTAAAATCAAAGGTATAGTGGTAATTTTTCAAATAATGATAAAATATTCGTACTTATGACAAATTTTGTGAAAACACGTTGTAATTTAATCATAATTAAAATTACCGCAAATCTTAATTAATTATTGTCAATAACATTACTTTTTACATTAAATTATTTTATTATTATGTGATACTGATTTATTATAATTTTTAGGTTAAATACACTTTGCATTCCTGAACTATGCATTTCGTCTCATTTACACCCATAAAATATAAAAGGTAATAAAAACACCCCTGACAAAATAATTTACCATTGATAAGACAAAAATTCCCTTCTCACTTACCCCCACACATTTTTATTCTATTTCCTAAAATATATTTTATTAAAAAATCTCCCCAAACTATTTTTAATGATTTAAAATCTTACTCATATTTTATTTTAAAAATAATATTTATAATTAATTATTTTTTATGAATTATAGAGCACAAAAAAGATTTAATTAATTTAATAACAAAATTAAGTTATTAACTATTTATTTTTCAGATAAAAATGAATAATTATGTAATAATTTATTGAATATATTTTGTTTGAAAAGTATGGTAAAATGTATTTATTTATTTTTTTAATAAAAACATTTAACTTTTGGTTAAAACATATATATTGTTAATTCCTTGTCAAAAGTATAAATGAACTGTTGGTTATATTATATTTATTGTATATCTATTATATATATATATATATTAACCTATTACTCTATTTTTAATTAAACTTTTTACTTATTATTTTTTAATTAAAACAATTTAATGATAAAATATATCAAAAATAATATAACTATTCAAGGCACGTAGGACATATTTGTCCATCCAATAGATAAATATTATATTTATTAGTTTCAAAGGATGGATATTACATCAAAAATAATTCAGGAGTAAAGTGCATTTTACCCTTCTATTTATCCATAATTTTTAATGTTTATTGTCTTTTATCATCCCATAAAAATAATAATATCAATAATCATAAAGTTCCTTAAGAAAAATGCAAATTTCTGTTTTTTTGGGTTAAATATACTTTGCACCCCTGAATTATGCATAAAGTGCATTTACACCCCTAAATTATAAAACATAACAAAATGACCCCTCATGATATACACAAATTTTTTTACGATGAAAACTTTTTGTATTCCGTAATTTATAAAAACTTATAAAATATAAATATTATTTTTTACAATAAAATTTTAAATCACTAAAAGTAGTTCTGAAGAGATATTTTAATAAAATATATTTTAGAAAATAGAATAAAAAAGTATAGGGATAAGTAAAATGGATATTTTTATCTTATCAATACCAAATTATTTTATTATGTGTATTTTTATTACCTTTCATACTTTAGGTAGCCGTATATCTATAATTGTTATCTCAATTTTTACTATAATCGATTATTTGTTGATTGTTATTAATCAGAATTGATATTGATATAATGATGCGACGTGTTTGGGAGAAATGAAAATCATAATTAAGAATAATATATAATTGTGAAAAACGTTTGTATTGAAAGTCAAAAAAGGGAAAGAAACATTTAAATGGCTCAATTTTCAAAAGACAATACAATTTTCCGTCCAATGCATTGTTTGATGTTCCGACTTAACACTCGTATCTAAAAATAATTGTTATGATTAAATCGAAAGTCCGCCCCTGATATTGGGTATAATTATACATAAATTCTTATGATTTGAAAAATTACATCGATTATCTCCACATTTATTTCTGCCTAACTAATTGATTTACTTGTTAGTCAAAATTTACATAATTTACTGATATTAGTCAAAAAAAAAAAATTTTGATTAAAATTTTGTATTTATTTTCAATTGACTTATTACTGATCTATTGCAAGCTAAATATTTTTTTCCTAATCAAATTACTCTAATACATCCTCATGTGATAATGCATATGAGGAGGTATATTTTCACCCTTGTAAAGGTAAAAAAAATATTTATTTGATATTTTATAAGTTAGTAATAAATCAATCGGGATAATAAATTTAATTCCTGAATCTATGTCTTAATTACTTATGGGAAAATTGGTGTAATTATCTCTGTATATTAATTGGTATCTCACGCATAACGTGGTGAGATATGGATTATGGACAATCTCAATCATTAATAAAAAAAATTATTTTCTGTAATAATTTTTTCTTCGGGAAACATTAAGTACCAAATAAAATAAAATAAAATTTTTCTTTTTATAGAGTTGATGTATTACAATTTTTAATTAATACATCCAAATACGGAAAATTGATCAAATACCTCAGCAATTCTGAATTGACTAATATTCATAGTAATATACAGACGTGAACTCGCAACTTTTTAATTGCATTTGAGATATTTTGGTAATAATAACTACAATATTCAAAATTATTTGTAGTAATTTCAGAATGAAATGTTCCCTCTGTCTCAAAATTTAATATTCTTGCAATTCTGACATGGAAACAACCTAAAAAAAGATGAATAAGGACAATTTATTAATTATTATTTTTTTAGTGAAGCGATTACAATTTTATCATAAATTCGAATCATCAACAATCACTATACATAAATTACGAATATCAAATATATATATATATATATATATGACTTATAACTTAAAATAGATTAATACATATTGTTCGGACTGGAACCAATGACTATGGAACCTCAGTTTCGCCAAATGAGGTACGTTTCATTAATATTTAAATATCATTTATTCAAATAGCTAATTTACTAATCCCAATCTTAATTATTAATTAAAGTTATAATTTCTAATTAATTTATACTCACTTTTCCAAATTAAAAATAGAAAACATTTATCCCATCCTAGTCTGTGGGCTCCCTATAGTTGTTGTTTGCTAGCCAATTTGATTTATAATATTTTTTTTATAATCTTCGTACATCATAATTTTAAATTATTCCAATTTGGCAATTTTCATGAAAACCCATTATTTCTTTTTGTCGATTTCCTATATTTTCCACCAACTTTAATCAACTTGATAGTTTTTATAAGTTGAAACCTTAGCTTTACATCCTGGTTTTTCTAAAAAGACATATCAACTTGATGTTCTCCTTATTATCAAACCCTAGGAGGTATGACCAAAAACCACCCTTTATTCAACAACTTGGTAATAAATATGACAATAATGTACCTTACCCAAATAAATGCATATCTATTACCCCTACAATTTGAATTATTATATATATACTGTACCTATCCCATATACGAGCAAGTGGAAGTTTCCTGTAATATGATTTCGAGACATGTTCATTGGTGAAACCACAGACAGTCCCACGCTGTATTGTACATTAATTAATTATTACAATCAGTACTACAAAGTGGTTAGTGATAAAAAGAACATTCTTATACATGTCTTGAGTGTTTAATATTACTGCTTACGTAGCTCTATGTGTATGGAAGATAGGTATATATATTATGATTGATGCACATAAAAATGTCGCTTTAAGTGGAAACAGATCAGTGTCAGGACTGAATAAAGCGGTCGCGTCAATAAATTAAAAGTAAAAAGAGTTTCTCTGTTGTAATTTTTTCAACCTAGTGAATAGCATTATCCTCTTGATTTCACAATTATCTTCTACATCTGCAGTCTATAGAAATATAATTAATCATAATATATAGTATATACTTCGAAACGACATCATCCTTAATGTATGTCATATAAATATATATGTACATAAACAAAAAAAAATGACAAATTATATGTTGCTATATTAAACAAAGACAACTAGGTAATGGATAGCTACAAGCATGCAATAATTATGCAACCATAGATTGTAGACATTATTTTAAATATATAAAAATGAATAAAGTTGATACATACATGCAACAAATTGAAATCCCATAAAAAATTTAAAAAAAATGGAAGGGAAAAGAAGAGAAAAAGTACACACATATATACAAGTATATATATATAGGGAAAGTAGTCGGTCTGACCAATTTTAAAAAATTCTCGTTTTTAATCCTTTTATCAAGTTCTGTTAACACATGGCCGTTTTCATTAAAATGCCAAGGAAACCTGACGAAATTAAGGACTAAAAGTGATGATACACACTGCAAGAAAATAATTCAATAGTTATAAAAAGTTTTGCTACTAAAATCAGCGTCGAACTAATCAACAAATAAAATTATCGTTGTTAATCTATATTATTTAATATATATTTTAAGCAGCTTGTTGTTAAATTCGTTAGCAAGTATTTTCAATTGCTAAATTTATTAGCAAGTAAATTTTTTTATATTAAATAATATATATTAGAAATGAGAATTTTACTTGATAATTAGCTCGACGCTATTTTTTTTTCGTAGTTATTGAATAATTCTCTTTGTAGTGGTACTTTATGAGACGAGAAGTATACTGACGGAGAAGTTTAGTAGGCACACCTAAATTGAATCGTTTTTTCAACAAAAGATACATAATATAGTACTAGTTTGTGAATTTTAGTGTAAGTATGATCAACTTGTCAACTTGTGTCTACTAATGATTAATATTCCTATATTATAAACACATGAATCATGTACACTGCACGCTGTGCAAGAACCATATCTGATTCTTCCATTATTCATTGCTTGATTAATTATCAACTTAGAAATTAAAAACTTTAATTTATATATATGGTTTGCATCTGAGGAAATTAACAAGTAGTTTATCTGCTACCAAAGGTTGACTCCTCGGAACCCAACATGCATTTAAATCAATATATTGGGCAAATTATACAAATATATCATGTACTTTATGAAATTATAATAGATCCCCTAATGTTGTAATAATTATAGTTTAGTATAAATTATAACCATCTTCTATGACGTTTGACATAATTATAGATATAAATATCTTCTTATTGTTTGAAAAATTACAAATAACACCCTCATTTAATTTTAGTGTCTGCCAGATAACGAGCTCATTCCGTTAGCTTTCATTAAATGTTCATCCAATTTTTGTGTTAAACTGACCTAAATGCCCATTTGGATTATGTATTATAATTTTTTAGAATTTCTTAAAATATTTATATAGATTAATATGCCCTACAGATTATTTGCTTTCCTCACCCTTAGTTTTCTTTTCTTTTCTTTTTTTTTTATATTTTCTCCAATATATGGTAAAGTAGTAATTTTCACATCACCTTCTAGAGGCTGCATAATTATTTTCATTTGAAATGGGTATTTGGAATTTTTTAAATAACGATGGAATATTCATAATTATGTCTGATCTCAGGGAAGGTAGCTATATTTTATTTAGTGATGGCAATAGGACGGGTCTGACCGAATCCGAGACCCGCCCCACCTAATTTTTTCCCGCCCCGAATGCAATGAGGAATTTTGACTTTTTAAGTATTTTCTTTTTAACTAAAAATAATTATGTTGTTATTTTAGTTAACCACTATTAATTAGAGTTAAATAATTTAAATTAATTATTTAATTAGGCTTAAATATATTCATGATTCAACTAATATTTATTTTTTTAATAAGTGATATCAGTTTAAATTTAAACACATTAACATAGTTTTACTCTAAATGAATTGCATAACACAAGTATACGTTCCTCTAAATGATTAATTTTCTCATCAAGCAATATCATGTTACAATCTACAATGAATTGTATAAAACAACGAACATATTCAACTAATATTTTATTTTTTAATAAGTAATATCAGTTTAGATTTAAATACCTTAATATAGTTTTCACTTTTCACTCTAAAATGAATTGTATAATACAAAGTATACGTTCCTCTAAATTATTAATTTTTTCATCAAGTTTATTTTTTGTATTTCTTATATAGAGTTGGATATATATAAAAATTGCTTAAGAATTTACATATAATACTATAAACTTGTTAATAATGAATTATATATGAATAACAGATAACAAAATATATATACGATTCGGGGCGGGGTGGATCTAGACGGGGCTGGTTCGGAATAGGTCCAGGACAAAATCCGTACCCCACCACGTCCCAATCAAACCACCCCCGAACCCGCCAAATTCTATCCCAAACTCACCCAAATAGAGCAGGTTCAAGTCGGGGACTTAATTTTTTAGAGTCAATTGCCATTTCTAATTTTATATATAACTTACATAAACATCTTTTTTTAGAGAAAAAATTTATACAAGATCTCTTAAGGTACATTACATCAATACTATATAGTAGTGCAGTATTTATAATTTTATAAAAAATAAAAAAATATTTATATAATTAAATTTAGTGTTGAGAGGTATGAGCGTAATTTATTCCGTATATATGAAAAATTAATTAGATGGAGTGTTGTAGTCAACTACATTAATATCGATGAAGGGATGAGGGAGAGGTGGAAATAGTCACCACGCTCTCATGATCAACAAATCAAGTTGCCACTTCTTTTTGTTTCAAATTCCCCAGTTCATATGTGTGTTTGGTTTTATGAAGATTTTTCAACAAATTTTGTCCTTTTTTATACTTTCTAAGCAATTTGCTTAATGTTGAGTTCCGATATTATATATGTAGGTGTTATAATTTAGTATATTTTTATAATAGTGTGTGTATGTTGTTTTTTTATTTTATTTGAAGTTGTTGATTGATTTAGAACTATTGTTGTACTGTATATCAAATATTGTAATAATATATTACTTGCTTTAAAGACATCATTGTATTTTAAAAAAAAAACAACATAGTGTTTAAATTGTGTGTGCTGTACGCATGTGGGTATGACATTAGTGTATAAATCAAAATGTGATGAGAAAATTTTGACTAATTAATAATGTGATGTCCGAATTTCTTTTTGATAGAAACGACGATTACACAATTATATCAATATTAGTAAATCGAGCAATATATCAATTTAAATAATAAGCTCATATTAAATAAGACAAATACCTACACATCTAATAAAATCTGTCTTAACCATTGGACTAAGAGGATAGACATTTGAATTTGAATACTAAAGCGAAGGTTCTACTTCTTTAAGTGTTTTTATCTTACAACATGTACGTGCAACTTGATTTTGACTATGTACACTAGCTACTATGTTTTAATATGGAGTTACAAGAACGTAAGAATAGGAGAGAATTGTATTCACATTAATCGATTTATGCTTTATTTATATAAATTATTTTTATTTTTTAAAAAATATATATGTACTCATTAAAATTTTAATATTACTTATATAAATTACTCTTATTTTTTTATTATTAATTATTTTTATAATTATGTAATATATATAGATAATTTATGTGAATACATCATAAATCAATATGTATAAATGCGATTACCCCTAACAAATATTACAAAATGTGTGCAGACACTTACAATAGTCGGGGCCCGGCAATTTTTTATTGAAAAATAATGTTGCACTTTTAATTTTAATAAATACATATGTATTTGAGTATATGTGTATATATATATATATATATGAAATTTTCATTATTTTGTATATTTAGAATATCTTTTATATACATAATTAAATCCCTTTCAAAGGAATATACATAATTAAATATGTATACATTACAAGCTATTTTGCAAAATGTAAAAAAGGTTAAAATTGATCTAATTTATGCCTAAAATATTAAACATATATAGATTATAAGAAGCATTAGGATGATGAAATAGCTCCGAAACTCTTCTAATTTATTTTAGTGAATCCATAATTATACCTAATTTTAATCATATCCATTGTTTATATAAAATATTTATAATTAATCAATAATTATTAAAAACAAATATTTGTTATTAAAAAATAGCCAACACCCACACATTATCGGAATTTAAGTCCATGACTATTCAACTTCACCGACTAATTAATTATGTCAATAATTTCTAAATATTTAAATAAAAACAAATGAATAAAATTTAATAGTATATGTGTGGGCTTCTCAACCCCACCCGACAACTCAGAAAATAAAATAAAAAAGTACTTCTGAGAGGTTGGAGAAATGTAATGATTTTTTAGCAAAAGAATTGTCAAAAGATATATCCATGTAATCCAACGTTCGTGAAAATTGACTTTGCTTCTCCTTTTTCACTTTAATTAAAATCTTCTTCCTCCTCACTAAAAATTGTATTTTTCCTATATACATAATGTAGGATAGATGTTGTCACTAGAAAAATCCTGACTTTTCTTCATCTATTATCATGATTAGAAGCAAAATATCATAATAAATATTAATTAAGATATATTACAGCAAGCTCTTCTAAAATTTAGCATAATTACGAATGCCTTTTTATTATATGAAAATTCCTCAACACCATCCTAATTTTAGCAAGCATTCAATAGCTAATCCAATTTGTTGTTCTCTGTTGGATTTTTTATTTTGATAAACTACTGGAGTTCTCCTATAGACTATGAATTATAATTTAATTATTTGTCAAAAAATTATATATTTTTACATGAATTAAGTAAATAATTCTTTCTAAAAATTTTACAAATTTTTGCCATCCGTTGTCCATATGGACGGATTAATAGCCTATAATAGAGAATATAGGCGAACTGGCCAACTATTTAAGCGGCAAAGGTCAACGCATTATCAAGCGGGAACATTGAGGGGAATGAACCCAACGAGGAAGGTAGACCTCTTTCTTTGACTCTTATCTCTTACGGGAAGCGATGGTAAAGAAAGATATGCCATAGCTTTCCTGCTTTTGTTTAGGTATCAGCTCCCGGGCACTCGAGTTTCATGATGGATGAGCTGGAGAAATTAACTATATATTGTAACAAACTAGGTTTATCCTACCTAAGTTGTTCAATATCAGCAAACCTAGAACGACTCGATTTCCGCATCTCGCCGCACCAGCTAGTATAGTATGTTTTGCCACCCCCGTCAAAAGAGTTGCTCTTCCCCTCATTCAAACACCAACAATTACCAGAGTACAGAACCTATGTGCGCTTTTCAAGCTCAGTCACAAGCTCCACTGTAAAGATGGTTCATACACAGTCATGCAACCAAGCAAGACAACCTCAACACCTGGGATATACACCCGCTCGCATCCTCTGTGTACAGCAAAAACATAACAGATGCATACTTGAACACTCTGGTCATCATCTCAAGTAAAGGAAGTAACAAACCACGCATTCAAAAACCAAGATATATATGTGTAAAACTGAAAGCATCTTAAAACATCTGTACAGAACGATCTTTCCTCTTTCAAGATCCATGTTTAGAGAACCACAGCCATCCCCGTACGCCTAAAACTTGTACAGAATTAGCTTATGGTCATTTTGTAATAAATAAGACAAAGGGTTAGCAGAAAAAGAATACAGACACATGTTGCCTACAAACAGCAAGTCGAAACACAAAGGTCCTCTTTCACTGGAAGGAGTTCCAGCCTAATATCAAAAGATGCTATGACTACCCATAACTAGTATATCCTCTTCAGTTTCCATTTGGCCATCCGCTGCAAACCCACGCTTCATATGGCCAAGTCTGAATCCAAATCCAAGAATAAATCACTCAACAAGAAATTGTAGTCCTCTTGTCTCCCTGGTTTCAGAAAGTCCAAGCCATTCTCGTATCCAGAAGTAGTTTGCTCGCTCCCAAACAACTCTGACCCGGAATGCTGCCAACGAGCTGACATATCGGCAAAGGATCCACTGCCACAAGCAGCTTCGGAGGGATGGCCGCCATATGCTCCAGGTCCCACCTGATGCCCCGACGCTTGGCGTGGAGCAGCATCCAATGCCGCAAGAAGCTCATCAACATCAAACATCTCATCCAGCGGAAAATTATTAAATTGATGCAGCGGAGCCATAGCACTTCGGTCCTCAGGATAAGGTTTATCCATTGGATTAAATCCACTATCATACAAGCATTCCATGGATTCTTTCTTAACGTCCTCCCCTTTACCTTCCTTCACTTCCCCTGTCTGAGCTTCTTCCTCGACTTCCTCTTTCACTACACTCATTGGCGTGCTAGCTTCATTTAACGCAGGCTTCTGAGAAATCTGCAACCCATTTTCGCCTTTTATCTCAGCAATACCAAGCTTTGGCCTCACCTCACCAAGACAAACATCAGAAATGCTGGAATTGGTGGACTCGGACGCAGATGTTGTCAGAAGGGAAGACGACTCCTTGGCAGAGTCTTTTGATGAACTATAACTGGGGAAATTGAGCCGTGCACAGACACCATACATAGCCTTAGCCGCTTCATCATAGGCCAAAGCAGCCTCAAGCGCAGTGCCAAAGGTACCTAACCACAACCTGCTTCCCCTATGTGGCTCCCTTATCTCAGCTACCCATTTACCCCATGTTCTCTGCCTAACACCTCTGTAATTGCAACGAGCATTCTCTGGCCCACCTTTTCCTTTCATACACCCTTTTTTCGACCCCTTGGCCGGGGCTTTGCGCACCATCTTGTTGTCACTGTCGAGGGTAGTATTGTACTCTTTCCACTTTGCAAGTGTTTCCGCAACACTCTTAGTTCCGCTCCTACGACTTCTTGATTTCCTCTTCCTCGTGTAATCCACAGGTTGAGACACCAAATTAGAATCTTGACCTAACACAGCCATTTTAGTATCTCTGCAACAAGAGCAACAGTCCCGAGTTAGCCACTGAACATAAAATGTTGCCATAATTCAAAATCAATTACGAAAATCAATTGCTACACCCAGCTCCCACATAACAATCAAAAAGCCCACAACATAACAACAGAAGATTAACCATACTCGGACCATATCACAGCGTAGAATAGCCTCACAACACATTAGATAAACAGAGAGCGATTCACACCTCACCATCAAAATTACCAATACTTTTACTTAATTTTTATGCTTATCATAAAAAAACCAATGCACACGCGCCAATACTTCAGTTCAGAAAACCCACTATTGACTAGAAACTGCTTATCTTAGCAGCCAAGGAACCCCAGCAACACCCAATTTTGACGAATAAAATCCAAACACCAGAACTACTAAAAAAAAACAAAGGAAAACTTGCTGAAAGAAGAAAAAGAGGCAGAGGCAGAAGCAGCAGCAGAAAAACGGAAGAAAGAAGCAAGAAAAACTTCCCAAATCGCCTCGGCCCACAGAACCACCAAATCCCAAAACAGGGCAGAAAGACCAATCAAACTCAAAACCACAAAAACCCACAGAGATGTAAAGCAAAACCAAAAAGAGGAAACAAAAATGACAACCCTCAAAAACAACACAAAACCAGAAAAACTCCACAAGAATCCCCAATTCACAGATCAACTCAAACATACCTCTCAACAGTCTCCACTGACATGCGATTCTCCAAACCCAATTCCGAAGCCTTCACCAAGAATCTCAGCTTTACCCTCTTCTTTCCGCGTAACGCCCGGATAAATAAATATCTTCCTCAATCAATAAAGAAAAAACAGTTCGCGACTTCGCGTGCTTGTTGATCTTTCCGGAGAGCTTTGTTTGATTTTTTGTCTACTTTTCGTATGCAAAGAGTGAATCAAAAGAGAAATCCTCTCTCAGACAGCGCTGCTGGCTTATTTATAGCCTTCTCTAGATATTTCCGCGGCCTCCCAAATTGCACGTCCAGATTTTTCTATTAGGTTTTGGAGGGGTGACGTGGCCCTCTCGGTGCCGGAGATTATGGCACGTGTCACGTGAACTTTCCAGAACCACACATTTTTACTGATGGAGGAGGGTTTTGGTTGTGTGCTGCTGTGCCCACTGATTTTTGCTTGTGTGCTAAGCAACAGTCTCAGTTCAGTCCTTCCATTTTCACACTTTTGGCCCCAGTATTTTGGTCAAACTTCAGTTTCGCCCCCTTTCCTCGTTACTTCCCTATTTAGCAATCCATGTACTTTTATTGGCTGAAATAACACTTTTTGTTACACAACTTAATGGTTTTTTTTCAAAGAATAATTTTGGTCTCGACTTTTTACTTTATTTTTGTAATTTCTAAAAGATAGTATTTTTTTTTTTTATTAGATATCTTAAAAGACAATATCAAGTGCTAAGCATGTGGCCGTCAGATACTTTCCATTTTTTATTCCGCTAGATACAAATGATCCTAAAACTTTGAAAAATATACTACTTTTAATCCCGTCCACTTAACGGTCAGGTAGCATATTCTCTTAAATATCTAACTGAAAACTGTCATATGACCAAAACTGTTATTTTTTTAATGTATATGTTACTAAAAGTAAGAATTTCGTAATTAATGAGAGCAAAAGACTCTGAATTAGGATACGGAACATGTTATTTTTCGTTTCTATTATAATAATATATGATTATATAGTTTTGTATTTTTATTTAATTATTTTAAAATTAATTTATTTCTATATATATTTATTAAATGGAACCACGATATGCGATTGATTTACGGTAATAGATCTGATTTGCTATTCAACTGTTATTTTCTATAATAGCAAAGTGCTATGTAGTCATAAATTAATAATTTGGTATTATAATAAAGGAATATATAATTTACCCAAATACTAAAACATTTCAGAATCTTGAGATGTCAATTTATCATGCAAATTATTTTTCTTTTTATTACGATTTAATTGAGAATTTTTTGGATATAAGTCTTAATTTATGGTAATTAAATACTGCTTTGAATATCGATTACAAATTAAAAAAACAGGAACATTTTATTTTAAAATATAAAAGACACAATAAAGTATTTGATAAAATAATCTCGATTGGCTTGCTATCGTACATCAAAACGTACCAATCTCTAGTACAATTCATACTATTTTTCGTATTTTGTTTTATATATACACATTCTATGTAAAATATTTTCATTACACATGAAATTATATGAATTTTGTAGATGTAATTTGTGTATCTAAAGTGCAACATGAGATTACACCAATTTTACGATAAAAGTTGAGGATCGACGTATAAAATTAATAATTGGATAAATTACAATGGGTTTCATTAAATTTTATTATAATTACAAATACATTCTTATTATTTGAGAAATTATAATATCATTCTAAAATTAATAATTATTTAACAAATGTCTCTTATTAAACAACCGTTAATTCAGAGAGGTATTTATAATTTTTTAAATAACAAAAAGAAATCTGTCATTGTGACAAACCTAAAACTAACTCATTGTAATTTACCCTTAATAACTTCTTAGTATATTGTCCAAATTAGACAGTATACTGTTAAGGAGTTAGTATATTGTCCAAATTAGACAGGATATTGGTAAGGAGTTGTATGTATATGGCGACGAATTCAGGGGTTGGATTTGAAAAGATAATAGAATTGAAGGGTTGAATTTTAATTTCTAAAGTTTCTTCATCAAGTTGGATTTGATCCGGTCCATTTAAGTTATATGTTAAGATTTGACTTATTTTAGATCAAATATAGAACAAGCATTAGGCGAGCCAACAAGTTGCGGTAGCTTCTATTTTTGTTAGGCTAATAATTTACTAAAAAAATGTAAATTCAATTAAATAAAAATCAAAAGTATTTGAAGAAAAAAGTAAAAATAAAAAATAAAATTATAATTGAAGTATTTTGCAAAAAAAAAAAAACTTAATATGTATAGTTTTTTCGGTAAGTGTAATTTTCATAAGTAGGAAAAGATATAGTACAACAATCATGAATCAGGTAGTGTTTAATTCCCTCAACAGGCCAAGAGATATGCCACAATCTATAAAGTGCGTATGTACTAACAGAGCTAGCTAAGGTAATATCAAGTATACGCTGTCTAACATCCTCCACAATTAAGCTAGCTACAATATTCGGGTTCCGCTCAGTATGCTCGAATCGCCTAAGATTTCTCTCTCTCCATATATGGTAGATACACGCACCCAGTAATACGCGATAGGCTACATTGACGATATGTTTACCCCTCCACTTCCTTGCAGCTCACTCAACATCTGTCGTCCAATTTCTATTGGGCTACGGAAAGCGTACAACTCGTCTAATTGCTTGAAGGCATTGACGACTATATCGACATCGGAAGAATAGGGGTGTGTGTGTGTGTGTGTGTCTCCACCTCATCCTCATCACATAATACACATCTACCTAAGTGCGATAACCATGGTTTGTCCGTCGTAGGTAGTTTCTCCAACATAGCAAGCCATAAGATAAATATGTGGCGAGGTATCTTTAAATCTCCAGAAAATAGTGAAGCCCAGCCTACTTTCGGGCCTGGTGGATCAAATAATCGATGTAGAGCTGGGTCATAGGGATTCCACCGGCAAATCTCCAAACAATTCGATCATTATCCCTGTGAATTGGTGGAAGCGTGTGAGTAATCTCCAAATACTTTATGTCAGTAATGAGAGGCCACTGTCACTGACCTCCTTAGACGATAAAGCTAAGTCTGATGGATTCATGAAAACCAAGGGTGATCGACCCCCTCGGGAATCTCTCCATAAGAGGAATATGTATAGTTTTTTACCAATAAATCGAAGAAGTGGATGGGTACTGGGGAAAATTTTATACCATTCAACTTATATGAGTTTACTTTTAAACTAATTTAAAAAATATAAACTATATATCAAAGTAATTATTTAAAATTTATTTTCAATAAGAAACACTTAAAAATATTTAAGAGAAATTTGGTGTCATAGTTTAAGGACTCTTACAATATTAGTACCCCGATTTAAAAAAAATAGGGTAAATTGTATAAAATCCCTTTATATTTTTAAAATTTGGCTAAATACCCTTTGTGTTAAAAAAGATAGATAAAAAATTCCTGTATTAAAAAATAGATAAAAATTTTCCTATATTTTTCAAAATATTAAATATTTCCTCCTTTGTTATGTAAGTCCTAACAGCGTTTAATTTTTGTTGAATTGATCGTTATACTCTTATTATATAATCATTGATCTTTTAATGTAAAAAAATAGATGCTCCAAATTTTAAGTAATTTAAATATATTTTTTATTTATATATACACTATATATACATATATGGCGGCAACGGCCGCCGCTACATGGGCGCCGAAGCCATTGCCACCTAGATTGGGCAACGTTGTCATTATCAACATCGTCGCCGCTCCGTAGAAAGGTTGCGACCTCCATCGCCGGCACCGACTGAGAAGAAGAAGAAAACATAAAAAAAAATGAATGTTGCCCCTACCATCCAGGTTCTAGGCGACGGAGGTCGACCTCTGTCGCCCAATTTTCCTCATCGCCGACGGAAAAGAAGGTAAAAAAAAAAAAATTAAGTAAAATTATTTAGTTTGACAAAATATAAAATAATAAGAAAAGATTAAATATTTAATTTAAATTATATATAATAGTTTTAATGTTCATATTTTATATAAGTTAAAAAAATTGATATAACTTTTAGGTGTGTTTATATTTATTTAGTATTTTTTTAAATAAATATTAAAATATATTCAAATTAAATAATAATTTAATTTAATTAATAATATATAATATTATAAGTGATTTTTTTTATATTCATATAAATTTTTAATTTTAAAAGTGAAATTTCTAGTATATTAATTTTTGTATTTTTATTGTTAATTTAAAACATGTGCACACTAAAATATCAAACAAAATTATCAAATTGGACATTTGTCAACCTAAAAAACCTCAAAAGTAACAAAAAACAATGACAACAAGCACAAAATGCGTGTCTCCGTTAGACAGGGTATTTTGCTGCATTTAGATAACAGGGGATTTTTTGCCTATAAATATAATTTAAGGGGATTTCGTCCTATTTTTCTAAAATACATGAGGGTGTTATGCAATTTATCCTAAAAAATAAATGAAAATAGGCTATAACAATGAACCATTTGCGGCTTCAGTACTTTCTTTAGAAATCTAACAGCAAAGTCACGTATATTGTACGTGGTTGTTAAATTAAGTGTCTTCCTATAAGGGACCGAGAGAGAAGGGGTGTTTAAAAAGTAAAAATAATTATAATTTTAATACCATAATTTAGAATTAATTGTAATACATATCATAATTTACAAAAAGTACCACAAAATAGGCACCGTTTGCACTTTTGGTATTGTCGTTGGGAAACAAAACTAATGTGAGCACAAATTTAAAAAAAAAGGAATAAATCGGAATTATCCGGAGTTGGTTCCAAAGCTGAGAGCGCGTCCCGACACTGCCAGGGTGACATCATCCATCCGTAGATCTTCTTGCTAAGGATAAAGTGGGGACCACCTCCAACAAACTAGCGCTCTCCAGGAGGCGTGCATGCACGCCACGTGTGGGGAGCGGAGT
This sequence comes from Sesamum indicum, assembly GCF_026168435.1. Lineage (NCBI taxonomy): Eukaryota > Viridiplantae > Streptophyta > Magnoliopsida > Lamiales > Pedaliaceae > Sesamum > Sesamum indicum. Next base: position 15,209,013 of record NC_142660.1, on the reverse strand, counting down.
CCTTGGAGTGGAGCACGTCTGGATTGGTGTAAAAATCGTGTGGCTTGAGTGACATCAGTGGTGACAGAAAGAAGCGTTAATTGACTGCCCTCTTTCCCGAGAGTGGCCACTGCTGATGCACTGTAAAACACGGTTCTAGTGGGTTTCTGGAGAGGTAAAGCCAGAAGGTGCATTGCGCCATTGCCTTCTTTCTTCATTCATCATTTCACTCTCAATTTTTGCTTCTTTGAAAAGTGTGGGAGCCATATATTAACCCATCATTTACTAGTTATTGTATGATTATGTCCTCATAAATTTTAATATATTATTTATATAAATAAATATCCTCTTCAGTCATACTAATTTTGAAATATGGCAATTATACCTTTACGATAAGTATGATATGACAATTATCTGTTTTTTTCTATTTCTTTCTTTTTTTATTTTTTTTTCTTGAAATGTAATTTCTTGAAGGTAGACAAAGGACTATGTAAGATTGGGTTGGATATTCAACTCAATCCTGCACGCTAAATTAGGTATGATATAAATGATTAATAAATTTATAATTCAATTAAGGGTTGGAGTTTGGCATAATTATAAATATCCTTTCGTTGTTTGAAAGATTATCTATTCTCCCTTGATTTTAACGACCGTCTAACAATTATCTCAATCCTTTAAGTTTTTATCTATTTTTTGTGATGAACTACCAAAATGCCCTTGTGATTAAGAATTTTTATTTTTTTTATTTTTTTTATTTTTTTATGGACTATGTGGATAATTTTTTTTATAATTTTAAAATTTTTTCATCCATCCTCTTCGATTTATTTTTACAAATTTAAAAACAAAATACAATAAGTGCAAAGTTGACAATTTTATACTTCTATCTTAGAATTAAATAATTTCATCAAATATTTGGAAAATATTTATAATTTTTAAATAATAAAGAAGTATTTTTGATTATATCAAACCTTATTAGAGGTTGTTATATAAGAGATGAGAAGGTAACCTCACAGATATTTCTCATCCCATTCCATCCGATCAAGTCATGGTGTTTGGTTGTGGGATAATTTTCTCATTCGAATGGAAAATGATCTCAAATGTATTTCACTAATTTCAACAAAAACATATCATATCACTTATAATTATTATTATTTTTTTATTTAACAGTTTTTACACATCACATCAACTATTATCATTATATTTTTATCTTACGTCTTGTCACATACTTAAAGAAAAAAATGATATTTAATCCCAACCAAATTGATTCCATTTCATTTTTTCTCATTGAGATGAGATGAGGTAAAAACATAAGCAATCACAACCGCTTTGAGTGGAAATATTTATTCAAATTAAGTCTGGCTGAATCAAATCGTTCGCATAGCACGTGCAATTACAGTTGACTTGCAATAAGTTATACTTTTTTGTATTGTATACCAATTATATGACAAATATATTATACTTATCATATGATTTATTCAGGTATGTCCAGACCCATTTTGAGTTAAAATTTTTAGTCTTTAATTCAAGTTTCAAAAAAGAAAAAGCTTTATCAATGAAGTCTTAGCTTAGTTGTTAAGTTAAGATTAAGGTCCCATGAACAAGTTCGAAATTATGAGTTTGAGTTCTACCGAATGTGTATGTATTTATTCTATTTTATGTGAGTGTTTGTCTATTTTTACAATGTAATAATTATTTATTGTAAATTACTGGGTAATGACTATTAACTTGGACCCAAATCCTAGAAGGACTTGGGCTTCATTGTTATGGACCTTCTAATACAATACTAGAAAGGTAATCTCTGGAGGCCCAAACCCACTCGAATTTCCCAAATCATTCAAATCCAAATCCAAAACCCCTTTTCCCCAAAATCGATAATGATTGGAGCAAAATTTCGGCATCCGGGAATCCTGTAACAATGCGGGTTGCTTGCTTACTTCTGTTGGGCGATTTATCTAATTCATGCTAAAAGTATAGTTTTAGTCAATTTGATTGATTTGGAGGTATGATTTTATTCTTCTTTTAGGAATGAGTAGTGGAAGTTTCCGCAAGTGTTTTTACTTGTTCGATTTCATGCTGGTACACCTGCATTGACTCAGTAGTAGTTGATTAACAAAGGTGTTTCCTCTTTCCTCTTTCTTGTTTTTATGAGCTAATTGTGAATAAGCTACTCAAGGGGTAGCGCACTGCGAAGAAGCTGAAACTGGACGTAAAAGGGTGTTTTTTTTATGTAGTAATCAATTGGTGGATTGAGTGAATTTATTAGTAAAATGCGTTGATTAGCTAAAATATGATTTTTCATGTTCTTTTCTAGCGTCTTCATGAATTTGTCGTGAGTGTAATTCTTAGCCAATAAGCTAGTCTTCTTAGCCCTGAGAATGATCAGCTTCTTGTGGAGTAAATTAGGTAGAAAGGATGTTTAGTATCATGTTTTCCCACTTTGATATAGACAGATTTGAGGCGAACCGCAGAGATCCTACATGGTTTTGATTCTTTTTACTTATGTTTTAAGTAAATAGTTGAACTGGGTATTGGAACATTGTGAGATCATGGACTATACTTTTGGTCTTAACGTGTGTTTTTCATCTTTATATTTGATAACATGAGTCTAGTATTCGAGCAGTTAAACTGAAATTACCTTTTTGTAGAAATTTCAATTATTAGGCTTGAAAATTTTAGAAAATTGCTGTCGTTATGTTAGTAAATATGGAGTTACCTACTTGATGAATGGAAAAAGCTGATCTAACTGATTGAAAGATTCTGAGGACTTCTTGCTTGAGATTGATCAGCTGGGTTCTGCTAGTTCAGTTAAGATCACATGTTCTTTTGAGATAACTATGAGTACCTTGTGTCGAACATTTCTGTGGACAACTCAGTTCATGTTGTTTTTATAACCTCACCTTTCAGCATATTGCTTATGTGACAACTTATTTTATGATTTCTACTGGCTTAACATTTAGTTATTTTCTTGATAATCTCATCCAACCATGACATTGCTTTTCCTTTGAATAAATTCACAAAATGCTATGTGCCAAAGCTTGTTCTTTACTATGTTTTCAGTTGCTCATACAAGTGAAAACAGGCACTAAGAAATCTCATATTAAACCGAGTCGAAATATCACTGGAGCATAAAATGACAGAAATTCTAAACACGATTTCAGGGAAAACAATACAACTGCAATCAAATAACATGTGGGGGTTAAAAGATGGTGTATTTTGGCGAATGTTACACCATCTTTCCTGATTTGGTCCTACGTGACCATGTAAACAATAATAAAAAAAAAAGAAAACTGGCCCCCGAATGTGGGGAAACAACAATAGAGCTCATATGCTATGACCGAAAAAATATTGGTTTCCCTTCTTGCAGGACACCAGAATTTGCTGTAAAATCTTCTGTTGCTTCAACTAGCAAAGGGGAAGGTCTGCAGGAGGAGCCTCTAATGTTTGTAGCTCACCAACACCATTTTCTACCAGGAAAGCAGTTGCCAAGCCCCAGCCGATGTGGACATCCAAGTGACAGTGCATCAGCCAGACCCCTGTTTGTAGTTAAACATATCCATTAGGGTTTTCAATGAGACAAACATGGAACAGAAAATAGAAACTAAAAGTGCATATAGATTTGTTTATATCCTGCACTAACCTGGGTTATCAGCAACAAATCTGATCACCGTCCATCCACCAACAGGAACACTTGCTGTATTTCGTAGAGGAGGATCTACGAGATTAAATTTGGCTGTATCTGTACTTGGGTTGAAATTTCCAAAGCCTTCAGCAATTATATAGAAGTCGTAACCATGAAGATGAATTGGGTGGTTCTCAGCCGTGAAGATACTTGTTCCCTGCAACACCACCTGAACTGTTTCCCCATATTTTAATGGGTACAACTTAGTCCCTGGAACAGGTTGCCATAGTGTGCGGCTCACGTTTCCAGTATAATCAAATTTTACTGGGGGATTTGCTGGAAAATCCCTCGTGAAGACTCCAGGTATACCTTGTTGATGTGCTTGAAGTAAGGAAAAATTGGACGGAAGCACAAACGATACATTGTTCATGCTGGCAGTAAATCGAGTCCCATTTGGACCCTGACAGCTACTACGACTGGCACCAGGGGGACAGTTGTTGAGTCCTAGTCCAACTGTGAAGAACAGATTATGATCGATGTTAGTCGGCACAGGCACTTGTCTTGGACTTCTGAAGCTGGTTGTGAAGGAGGTGGCAGTGGCTGTGTCATTAAATGCCGGCATAGTTGGCATAACTGGCTTGATAGTAGCACCTTTGGCGGGGCAGGGGGCAGATTTATATTCAAGAATCGCTGTGGTTGTGGTATTATCAAATGGTGCACCTTGAGCGCTAGCATAGGCACGTGCTGCGATGTAGTATCTGGCTGGTGGTTGGTCGGCTGTGATTAGGATATCAGTGGTCTGGCCTGGTCCAAGCATGAGCACCGAGGTGGTGAAGGGTTTAACATAAGAGGCATCAGCTCCAACCACTGTCAGCTTGTGATTAGCAACCTTGAAGAAAAGTTGTTGATTGAGTGCAGAATTGACAACCCTGAGAAGATTTGTCTCTCCGGAGTCCACTGGAACTATTATTGTGTCTGCATTAGGATGATGACCAAAATGTTATTTCCCAGCTAAGTCAGTGTATGATGGCATATTAGTCATGTTTCCCATATGACACAGGTAAATGATGTCTATTATTTCCTTTTACATTTCTTTTGACCAATTTGACTATGATGTGTTTATTGATTTCAAGTTTCTATACTTTTCTTTTGTCAGGTGACCTATTCTTATTTACGCAAGAATAACTTTGATGCATATGTGCTGCATTGCTGCTTCCACCTACTCATTGGCATTTTTGTTTTTATGGCTATCTATGTTTAGTAAGTGTCTTTACAATTGCATATTCAGTATTTGGCTTTTATTGACAAATTTCAATTGAAAGAACCTCGAATAAATCTGAACCCTCAGCCAATTAATTTGGTGTTAAGGAGTTACATGGAGCTGGACCAGCAAAGATTCAGAAACCAACCTCTGCTAGAGCAATTGTAAAGATCACCAGGTTGACCATTGATTGTGTAAGCATCGGAAACATTAGGAGCCGCTCCTGTTCTTGTGGCTTGTCTCACAACATCAATGGGATCCGCATTCCACCATTCACCTGAGCACCATCAACATCAGTTAACTCTCAATTCAGAATATAATGAAAGAAAGATTAGTATTAGTAAATGAACTCTAAAGGACAATGGGGATGAGCCAATTTTTCTTATGCTACTCGAGTTGTACATTATAGATGAAGGGCCATTAGTTACCAAGAAGAAGGGCAGTTTCACGCTTTGGCTTTGGGAAGGGATATGAATCTCCTTCTTTAGGGCGAATGATCAAAGCTCCATAGACAGTGGCTCTGAGCCATGAACTGTGAGCATGCCACCAAAGTGTACCTTCTTGTCCTTGGATGGTAAACCGGTAAGTGTAACTCCCTCCTGGTCTGATGGGGCATTGAGTCACAAATTCTGGCCCATCAGACCATCCAGTTCTTATCTGCCTAACTCCATGCCTATGATTGGTGTAACATGGAATTAATAGTCAGCCGAAAAGTCAAGAAGTATATAAGCATCTAATATTCTATATTACATACTGATAAAATATTGCTTGTATTATGTATTCGTGCAGGTTCAGAATTTACCAGTGAATAGTAACATTATAACGAGCTCTGTTTACAACGTTGACCACTAGAGTGTCTCCATTGTTCACTTCCAATGTTGGTCCTGGATACATCCCATTCACTGTAATAGTACTGCGGGTTCTGCACAGCCTCTTCACTGGCGTCGCTTGCACCTGTTTCACAAGAGTAGCTCAATTCATATATCTATGTCCCATGCAAACCAAGAAGCTAACAAGTATGAAGGCAAGGCAAGTGACATACGACAAAATCATGGTAGTGAACTTTTGCATCTGTTATTGGCATTGTGCTCACAAAGAGAACCAAGAGGCCGAAGAACACGAAAAAGGAACAAAAGGTATTGCTGTTATTCCTGTAAGCCTCCATTTCCACTCCAGTCGTGTGGCAATTTTCGGTGGAATGTGATGTTACAGGTGCTAAAATTTGAAGGAAAAAACGGTGTTTGCTGGTGAGAGAATGGGAGTGATGGTGTCCTTTATATACACAAGAACTGGAGGGAGAGGGGGTTCTTCATTCTTGAGGTTGGCAGATTAGGTTATGATAGTCAGATTAGAGGGCAGAATTTAGTTCAACCCTAAGTATCAGTTGTTGCACCCACTGGCTGATCAAGATCAGGAAAAATATTCGTTTATGCTTGATTCATAAGTCATTTTCTTGAGGTTGGTTTTTTAACAGAGACTTATTATTTAAGATTTTGTTGTATTAATTATTACAAAAAAATGGTCTTGTTCTTTTGTGAAACTTTCTAGGTGATGAAACTTGTTGCCCATGCACTTGTACTTGTATTTCATTCCTCATACCCACTTTTCCCACCCAAATAGGAATTCTTGTCACAATTTTCCCACTTTATTTCACATTAGCACACAAGTTATTCAACATTACTTCAACTCGTGTTTGAGAAAAATTAACCTCAAAAGTCAACATAATTTGTTTGTTTAACCTCCAAAGCAAGATTTTGACCTCATTGGATTATCATCAAACATTCATATTTTGGAATAATCACATTGATATTCCCTGATGTTATGTTTATATACACAAAAATACCACATTTCTTTTATAAAATTGGAGATACATCCTTTGAAATTCTAGTTGTTCACAACCACATCCCCGTTGAGTGGTAAAAATTTACACAAGCATCCCCTTGTTGCATTGCACTAACACCACTCAAGGGGTGTACCTGTAATATTGAAAAGGGCAATAGGGTGTTTGTATCTTTGGACTTAATTTGTGTATATCAACACTAGAAAAGAATGAATTATTAATACCCTATGTTATAAGTGATTATGGTTTAAAATTTGTGGCAAATCAATATTATTTATCATAATCGAATGAAACTAGTGTGAAAAATTAAAAATTGACCGTGATTAATCAATATATACATGACTTTGACTAAAATCAAATCATTTACCATGATTTTTATTTATGGATAAATGGTTTAACATAACCAACAAAACCAACGTCGTTTGCGCAACTATTATTAAGTATATTCGGCAAGATTTTGTACCTTTGACCATCATTAAAAAAATCATATTTCTTTTAATTAAAAGTATAGATAATACATTCATTGGAAAACAAAGATTCAATTATTTCTTGACATTTAATTTCACTAAAAAGTGACCATATAGTACTCAGGAAATACATGAACTGATTATTTCACACCCTCCATCCTAAGAGAATCTAAGAACAAATATATGTCAGAGTGTGAAACAGTTGTCCGAGGAGGATCAAAAGTTTATTATATTTTATCAAAAAATTGATGAAATGTGGACAGAAATCCCAGAAGGATGAGGTTTGATGACAATGGACGTAACTGAATGTCGCCCTCAAAGTGTTTGTTTGATTGCTTAGGTGAGAATTATTAATAATTAAAGAAGATGGTTGTAGACTTGATCCGATTCTGGTTTTGGATTTGGTCTTGCAACATCACAGTTCAGTTTGGAGAATCCCATAACCACAAGTTACATAACTATAACTAAACTACAAGTAGGTAGCCTGCCTCTCATCATACAAAGTCAACCTTTTTAATTAATCTACTCTTATTTTTCAGGGTAAATAGCAAGGGCTCCTCTGACATTTGTCTAATTGTAGGATATTTATAATTTTTCAAACAATAAAGGGTATTTGTAATTATGGAAAATTTCGGGAAGCCTCTTGCAATTTACTCTATGTTTTATTGTCTCTCTCTTTTTTTTTTAAGGCAACAATGACATTTTATATCAATATCAATAAATTGAGAAATATATTGATTTTTTAACAATAGATTCATATTAAATGGGACGAATACTCACACGTCTGATGGTGACTCGAACACATGGCGTCGAATTTATTCATAAAACATCGCATCTTAACTACTAGACTAAGGCATTATAGATCAACTCTGATTTTTCTTTTTAATTTCCTCGAAAACTAATAGTTCTCACTATTTATGTTCTTTCTAATTTACATTGCATGTTGTTGTGGTTTTTCATTGATTCTTGTTCTTGAAATTTATACATATTAAGATGGGTTTCAACCAAACTTTTTAAAAGACTTAGGGAATCAAGCAAGTGTATGAATCGTGATATTTTTAAAAAATAATTATTATAGTAAACTATGAAACAATTTAAAATTGTAATAAATACATTTAAATCAGATATAGGGTCTTCACAATTTTTCTTTAACATTGTTTAAAAAAAATTAAAATTTATTAACTTCAAAACAAGATATTTTAGAAATGAGAACGTAATTTATGAATAAAATTTATTTTTGTTTTTTTTTTCAATTTTTTTCGTGACAATTGAAAAAGAAAAAAAAAATGATTTATTAGTGCATAAACATCATTTCAATTCCCCCAAAGTCAAAAATCCAAAATAATTAGGGATTAAGAAAGCATTTAAGTGACTTTGAATGAAAGAAAAATAAAGATGATTTGATGAGAAACACATCAAACACAGTTGAACAAGAAAGGGATGAAATTGCTTTCAAGTTGGTAAGTTTGTTGCTGACTTTGCATGAAACCAATTAACACTCATCCCTCCATTCAATCAACTCCTTAGAATTCTACTAACAAAATGGAAAATTTAAAATTGACACCACAACAACTCAATATTAATGTTATTGTATTTGGGGGGAAAAAATTGCATGTTTAATTACACAAACACTTTATATTCTTCGCAAAAGTTACAAATACTTTTTCTGGAAAAGGGTGTCAATGTAAATTGATTCGAGGGATGTAGTTGTAAAAATTTTATCTATAAGTAGGAGGTGTATTTATCATTTATTATAAAAGGTGTGAAGAATTTGTGTATTTAGACCTAATTTTGGGGATCTGAATATAAGTTACTCTTATATTTACTATTTATTATGCACGGAGACTCTAAAAATTACTCAGCGCAGTGTCGGACATGGACATGCCCCGAAAGTTGGAGGACACGGCGTCGGATACTCCATAGACACGTTTTGAATTTTTTTTAATAATTTCAAAAAAAATTGAGTTGTCTTTACAAAAAAGAATTTTAGGCTTAATAAAAAAGAAAAAGAATTCATTCACTCTTCTTAAACTAAGAGTATTAGGATGAAATCACTAAATATTCGATTTATGTTCACGATAATTTGACTAATTTAAATTATTAGAAAATTTTCATTCTGTTCTTTTTAAAATAAACTGATTATTGTATTTTTTGAGCCACAATTTATTAAAAATATAGATGTAAGACATACTTATGTTATATTTATATATTTTAATTTTATGAAAAATTAAGAATATATATTATACTATATATAGTCGTGTCAGTGCCATGTCCTGTCCTAATTTTTTTATATTTTTTCTGTCGCCATGTCCGTATTGTATTGTGTATATGTCGCTGTGTCCGTATCCATACATCATAGTTTACTATATGATTGGTTAGTGATGTTTTTACACCTAGTGGGACAATGAAAGAATCAATTCTCGTTTTCTTGAAGTAAAAGCGATGAACTACTATTTTCTGAGTAAATTAGTAATAGTTATTAATATCAACTATCTAACAACTGTCGACAACTATAACAATTATATATTAATCATCAACACCTACTATTATAAACATATAATATTTATATATATACATATTTATATATAAAAGAGATATGATTTGACAAGGAACAGTAATTTTTTGCTCTCAAATTCAAACATCAAACCTACACAACTTATTTTAAATTACCTCAAAACACAAATCCAAACATACCATATGTTTTCAACACATAGTTACTTATTTTCATTTTTCTCTTTCTATATGTTTTGTTTTTTTGTTTTTTTTTTTTTTTTGAGGAATTATGAGATGGTGTATGTATGTAATTTGTGTTAATAATAGTTGGGAGCAGCAACTAAACTAGGATTGATTGGTGAGTGTGTCTATGTCTATGTAGGAGGCAAGGCAATGATGGAATTGGACACCTAATTCAGTAATAATGCTGTCTTTCTAACTATAGTCTAGATGTAGTCCAATCAACTTTACCACGTGCTTTAATTTTTTTATTTTTTTTTCGATAAATATAAATTTTATTAAATAAATAGTACTACAATACAACATGAAAGGCTAGGTGGTCACCTCGAAAGGTTAAGGAATTCGTCATAAATGAAAAAGTACACAAGTACTAATAGAATGAGTGCTTTAATTACTTTTCTTCACTTATATATCGTTCGGTAAGAACAGTATTTGTAATAACTTTTAGAATTATTATATTCTTTTTTTTAAATTTAATATAATTATACATAAATTTTATATGATCTGAAAAAGTTATTTTTTAGATTTATTTTTATCTAATAAATAAGTTCCTTCTCCAGTCAAAATTTATCGAATTTGATGTATTAACAAAAAAGAAAAACTGAATAAAAGTTCATATTTACTCCCGATTGACTTATAATTGATTTATTGCAGTTTAAATATATCTTTTACAATCAGACTACCCTTATAACAGTAAAAAGACATGTATTCACGTGTGAAGAATCCGTATTTACCGTCGATTGACTTATACTGAATTATTGTTGGTCAAATAAATCATTTTATAACCATATTATTCTTATACATCTTCACATGTTAATGCATATGAGGAGGTATATCTTCACCGCTATAAGGGTAGTTTAGTGATAAAAGATTTATTTGACCTACAATAAATCAGTAATAAGTCAATCAATAGTAAATATCAATTTACCATTCAATTTTTTTTAGTTTATATCAACAAATTCAATAAATTTTGACCACGAACGAACTTATTTACTTGACAAAAGCAAATTTTAGGAATTCTATATGTAATTCCTCAAACCACAAGGAATCTACTTGTAATTACACCAAATCTCATGGGAGGAAAGTATAATTATCCTTAATTTTTATTTTTGTGACGAAAATAAATCATAGAAATCATAAATTCAATTCTAGTAAAATTAGGAGTTATTCAAAACTAAAATTGAAGTATTTGGGGAAAAAAATAAATACTTATAATTTTATCTGTGAACTGCAAAATTTGGGGAGAAGAAATTTATAAACTTTGGCTTAATAAACTTAATTTAAGCCATTCAAATCATAAATTATATAAGACAAAAAGCATTCATTTTAATTTATTTTCAATAAAAAAGCTCTGGAATATATGTGATCAGCTTCTTGCAGAGCTTATCCTAAATAATTGCAACTATATAAGTTTAACAGATAATTAAATTTACTCCTCTTAATCTATGGTCTGTTTACACAAATTATTCCTACTTTTTAGATAATTACATATACACCCACCAAAATATCATTACCTCTAACACAAACCACCCCTTATTTTTTTGAACAATTACACGACACTCTAAAAATATTAGTATCATTACACAAACTACTCTTATTTTTTGGTTGTCAGGTGTAATTATTGTAATTCTGCAAATAACAGGGATGATTTGTGTAAATTGTATACAGATCAGGAGGTATAAATATAATTATTCTTAATTTTAATTTACTTTATGGCTCGAATAATTTTAATAAGCTTCCACATGAATTGGCTGTTACCCCAAAATAATTTAATTAACTGCAAAATAATTTAATTATTAGGTGTCGTATCTTGTTGTTTTTCTTCCTATTTGTATTTACTTTTGAATTTAAACTGATTTTCTCTAACCCCAAAACACCCTCCAAAAAAGGGAGGGAAGATTGGAAAAATAAGAATGTTTGGGGGTATATATGTAATATTTGAGAATTTAATAAATTGAATTCTACTGATTAATGATGGCTTAATTATTTATTTATTATAAAAAAAGATAAAATAATATTTTTTAAATAATATAACAAATTTAGATCGAATCCTAGACACATTGATTTTTTTTTAAATAAAAAATTGAGTCGTAAATGACATCCACTTCTCAAAATCGAAAACACCGTCCAAGATTTCGAGTCGTGGACGACTAGAAATCATTTGTTTTTTTTCTTTTGTGGCTGTCAAGCCTTGACAAGACACGGCCGACGCTCCAGCCACGGCGAGTAGCCTTGTTTTTATTTATTTATTTTTCAGTTTTTTATTTTTATAAATATTATATGTTATTATTATTATAATAAAATTTAAATTTTTTTAATTATAACTAATGTTAAAAAAGTTACTAATAAATAACTTACAATTAATTATTGTAGATATTATTTATAATTTCGATATAAATAGTGGTATATAGATTAAAATAACTTATCTCAATATACATCAATATTATAATGATAATTAAATTATAGTAACTTGAATAAAATGAGACCAAATACTCACATATTATTATTATATATATGTGTATATATTCACCAATTTTGACTTATTGATAATTCAAATATTAGCTGATTCACTAAAAAACTTGAAATATTTGCTAAATACAATTAACACAAATATTATTTATGATTTGTGACCCCATTGATGCATTGATGCAAGTTATTTATCGTTGTTCTATTTATGTATTTTTTCTTTTTATTGCACTCTGCTTAAACAAACTCATTTGATATCGCGGTAATCAGACATCACACTTAGCAAGTAAACACCATCTAAACATGGAGCAACTACAATGAAATTACCCACCTCGATTTTTACAGCAATAATTGCAGTAGGAGAAAAAGGTGAGACGACTTCACTTCTGTGCTTGCAGTCAATTTAAATAAAAACACCCTGCTAACAATCTATGGAAGTCTTTCAGTTAACAGAAATGTGGAATAAGTGCTGGGGACTCGCCATACTCAGTTGGTCGTTGTAAAACAAGTTAACAAACAGCTGAAGCTCCACAAAAGAAAGCATTCTTTACACTCGAATGAGATATATGCGCAAAAAGCTCAAGTGTAGCATTATCATAAACATGGAAGAGTTTGTCTATGGCTGAACAGTACCTTACGTCATTGTTATCATCGTTTCTCTTTGGCTAGATTGTGTACAAGAACACATATGAACGCAGAAGGCCGAGTGATGAACACCATAACTACAAGCTGCAGGCCATACACTGAACCAACAATATTGACAATCACAGTCTATTTGGTGCATTTGGACAATACTAAATCCATCTTATGCAGAAAATCGGTCTAGAATTTCTCAGAAATTTGAACAAGTGCAACTGATAATTTTGCCTTGAGAAGATTGAGGGTAGGAAATCCTCAACCTTCAGCTATGGAAATTGTCCATTGCTAGGAAGGGCAAACACCAGCATTTGACACAAATTATGAGGACAAGAAGGCCCTATTAAGCAAGTTCACAATATTGTTTCAAAACTAAAGGATTGTAGCGGTACTTGAAACTAACACTCCACTATTATAAATGGATGTTCTACTCTCAAGTCTGCACATAAAGTGCATCCAGAACATATAAATGCAAATTCTGACTACTACATATATGTGCTCCCAGCTTAGTTTCTGACCCCTTTCGGTTATCCGATTTAATTCCTTCATATTTCCATATAAATTACGTTCAATTTTTCTAACAGTTGAAAAAACACAGTCCCTTTAGCTCGAAGAGTACAGGTAACTCACAGAGCTATGAACATAAACAATGCGTTTATTATTAGAATCCAAATCAAACATTCAGATGAGTTACGGATTGCCATAATACTTGTACTTTACCAATAAAGCTTACGAGGCAGCACAGGATTCGACCATCATTCTTGGGTCTCTAAATCCAGACCTAAATACAGAACTGCTAGATTACTTTTACAACATTCTACAAACATGAAACCCGCCTACTTCCTGTGTCCCCTAAACTTTCCAGTGTCTGTCATATAATGCCCTCCCACTTCCTTCTAGCTTAATTACACGAGAGAAAATGAAAAAAATGAATTGCACTCTATAAGCCAATTCAATATTTCAAGATATCACAATAAATGTTCAGTCACCAGCCACTTTGAAGCACGAACCAAAGATATCACAATAAATCTTCTGCGGATCGTCAAAGGCTAAGAATGAAGTAAAAATTTGTAAACCATTCAACCAAAGATCTTACAATTTAGATCCTGTATTAAATCAATGATACAAAATGTTTAAGTAAATACCCAAAATAGAATACAATTGCTCTATTTCTGTCGAAGGATACACAACTCAGTCGAACTGAACTCAATTAAGGTCGAAAAGCCTGACTAGAATTACGTACCTTTCGGTTTGAATCCCATTAAAACCGATCAGATCTGAAGACAACTGAGTTACACACGCGTGGCAACAGCAGGAGCAGCTGCAGCCGCAGCGGAGGAGGCAGCCCCACCTAGGAACGAGAGAAACCCAGAATTAATCGGCTCCTGCTCATCCAAAAATAAATCCTCAGGCATGCGGAAAGCACCGTGCGTGCAAACCACAGCAAGGCCGACAAGCAAGGCGGAGATGAGCAGCGACCCTACGCTGGTTAGGAACACCACGACTATAGTAGACACCACCAAAATGCCCAGAACCTCGCGATCAGAAAACGTACGGCCCGCAACCACAACCGGCTGATCCGAAGGACGGAACGAGTACAGAAAGAGCCACGCGGCGAGGAGGGATGATAACACAATGAGGGAAAACGGGTGGGAGAGGAGAGAGAAGGCGAGAGAGAGGGCGAGGAGGGAGATGTAGTTGATGCGGAAGTAGGAAAAGTTTTTGCGGATGCGGGAGGCAGCTTCGGCGAGGGAGTCAGGACGGGAGAAGGAGGAGCGGTCGAGAAGCTCCAACCAGGGGCGGCGCTGAGAGAAGCCGTGGCGGACGGTGGCGTTGAGGCGGGAGAGAAAGGCGCGGAAAGCGGGGGTGGCGATCGGTGGCTGGGATTCCGATTGGGGATTGGAGATCGGGAGCGTAGCCGGGGCGGCCATAGCTGATCTAGAGAGAGAAAATTGGGGGACGCTTTCTTAGAGTATAGGAATCAGTTCTAACGCCCCCAACATGAGTTTGGCATCTACGGCCAGCGCCAGCTACTTTATTATTTTTGCTTGGGATAATTTGCACCGACATTTTCTGGAGATTTGTGTAAATTTATTATGATATGATTGTGGCCTACAAAAATAAATTCTTTAATTAAAATTTATCAAATTGATCGATATTAATAAAAAATATATATTTATTTAATTCAAATTAACTTGCTGCTACTCATTATAAATTAAATTACTGAAGAAATGCGCCGCTTATTTTCAAGTGTAAACAATAATAATACTTGATACAATGGGCTCTTAAAAATTCCTAATACATCAACTTAGTGAATGACTGGATGGAATTATTTGAATTTGATGGAATAATATGAAACTAATTCCAAATCAACGAATTTGAAACTTATTAATATTTTATATATTTTTTATTCTATAAATTTTAAGTCATTAGAATTTTTAATACCGTGACTTACTCTATATATTTAATCTTTTTTTTTTAAGAATTGACAATCTCATATTTGGTCCTCTTTTAATAAATTAAGGCTACATAGATAATTTCGTTCCCACCACCCTCACACTGTAATAGATATCATTATCCTATAACTATGAGTTGTAATTAATTTTGCCAGGAAAAGGACTAAAAATGAGACATTTAGGACTAAATTCATCAACCAAAAAAAAAACTAAATATATAAACGGAATAAGTTTATAGAACCCTAAATGCTAATAACCTAAAATTATAGGACCAACAATATAATTTTACCTTTTTATAAAATATAGTTCAAAATTAAAGCTAAAGAATTTAAAATCTTTTATGATTATCTGAACAAATTTAAACGATTTGTTATTAGGGACATGAAATTCCTAATTTTAAATCCATTAATCCAAATGTAATATAGGTAACAGGCAGTAATATGATCAGAAATATGAAGTCTTGATCCGATTCGGACTCCATCCTCCTCTCCTACCAAATGCCACAACAAGATCAGATATATGTTTTGTTTCTTGAAAATTGATGACAAAAGAAACAGAAAAAGAAAACGCATCTTGAAATTTCCCAATGGTGAGGGTAAAGCTCCAGTGCTTCACCCGATTTCTACTTCTGCTTCAAGTGGGGATTACTTGATATCATGAAATGATGGCAGTACAGCGATGAGGGGATCTCCATAACCAACAGCTTCTGCAGTGCGAGTGCAAAATGAGAAATAAGCTGGTTATCTTAAACAACTCAAGCCGTAGGTAAGTATTAACGTCTATCACTGCCAATATGCAGCAGAGTTTATCATGGGAAGTAGGATAACTCGGTCGTCTGGAATAACTGTACCGAGAAGGTATGCAATGCAATTCATACTGAGTTAGTTTTCTGTTCTACTGGCAGATTTTCGTTGGAACACATGCAATAAGAAGTTTATTTTGGAAAAAGGTATGAGCGCTTTGACGGGTTATCTAGTGAATAAAGGAAGATTTTCAGGAAACCCACATATTTATGGAGACAATTTTCAGGTATAAATGTGAAAAAAAAAATGTAATTCGAAAGAAAATGTTCAAGGTTTTATACCCCCATCGGCGTAAAGGAACTTCAAGACTTCTCCAGCCACATCTGACTGCAAAGTGTTTATCCCAACGGGACCATATAAGAAGAGAGAAAGATCATTAGTATTTAATCTCGAAGGCAGTGGTACAATGAGAAAATTCAAAATGAGGCTCACTTTGACGGGAAGTTCAGTGCCAAACTGATCCAAAAAGCCTATTGTTTGACCCTCCTTGATCATATCACCCTGAATGTACGCGAAAGAACAAGCATAATAGTGAAGTAAATGGGTTTTCATATCTTATCTTAATGTATGAATAATGTATAAAATGGTGCCACACTAACCAGCATGAAATAAAGCAAACTGTTACTAGTGCGGCAACAAGTGGAATAATGATGATAATAAAATAACAAGTATACGAAACTCATAAAGGGACACAATAATATAGAACTTGATAGAAGGATCCCTTGTTACTTGGAAGAAGAAGAGGTCAAAAAAGATAATCTGATAATATAATCTCTGTAACCACATAGCACTTTGATACAGTTAAACCAGATAATAAGCTTGAAGATGACAGAAACACAATTCCATCCTAGCAAAGCAATAAAGACTGTCTAGTGATCCTGAAAGAAACCAGCATTCTCTTCAACCATATTAAGCCCAAATTATAGCCATTTACATGGTGTCATAATTTTATAGCTGATTTGCTAATTCCAGACCCCACAAACTCATCTTATATCAGATCAAACATATGGCGTTTATTGGATGGAGAGAGTCATCATGCACAAGACAGTGAGCACTTCAGAGCAATGGTTGATGTTTCAACTTAGGCTTATTGATTGATTAACTGAAACAAAAGTTATTTACTTCTGCTTCCTGATTTATGGAGGGGAAGGGGAAAACATATTACAAAACTTGATTAATCATGCCATGGTGGTTCTAGACCCAACACTACCTTAAAAACAGAATTGTGATGTTTTCCTAACAAACAGAGTTCACCATTAGCTTCAAATCACAATGGAGTCATATATTCTTAATGTCAAAGTGCTTAACATATTTGGATATTTAAGATACACAAAGCATTAAGGGACATGAATATTAAACAAATAACAGCAACTCAATACCAGGAGCAAAGCATATCTCAGAAGTAGTGTGTTGATCAATAGAATTCTAGTGCCCAGTATTCTGAAGTTTCCTTCATTCACAAGAAAAAATAAAGGAAATTCCTTGTAAGGTAGTACCTCTTTACAAGCAGGTGGTTGCTTCTTTCCTTTCAGAGTCCTGGCTCTTCGGAATGAACCAACCTAATATGGGAATTGTAAACAAGTTAACAAAGTATATCCCATTGCTACACTAATGAGACATTTTGCAGTACGTACCGTAGGTGATGATGCTAAAACATAGCTACTTGATCCAGAGGCCTCCAGTGCTGCCAATTTGGCTGCCTTCTCAATGGAGACATTTGTAAATGGGCTAACCTTCTCGGTTTTTGGTTGGGGTGGAGGAACAGCAGGAGTAGATTCATTTGCTTGTTTACTTGGAACAGGTGGTGCAGTTATTCGGGAAACAACAGGTGGGGGAATTGTTGGGGCATCAATTTTCCGCTTCATGTGGAATTCGAAGGATCCAATCTGTTACATAATGAAAATAAATTACATAAAAAGAATGTCTAAAGCATGGATTGGCACAATAAAAAGCTGCCAATGGCAATATTCTGCAAGTTTTATTCCATGAACACTGTGCTGATTAACAAGCCTAATTATACCTTACAGCTGCAACGTACTAAGCAACATCTAGAACCAGAAACAATGTAATCCTTGTAAATAAGCTAACATTATACCACGATTTAATATTAAACTGGGACAGATAACATACTCCAACAGTTATCAATAACTACTAAGCAGTGATACCCCCATCATCCATGTATAAATGCACAAATGTGAGTGTGTAATGGTTGTAAAATATAACATATTGTTACGACATTCAGGATTAAACTTGTTTAACTAAACCTTGATGAAACGCTAGGGACTACTTTCTCTGACCTTTCTTTAAATCTTAAATTTGCAATTTGTATACAAGCACAATTATATAAGATTGATCCTCTTTTTAAACAGACAGAACAAACTTGATGGTTTCTCCCTTGATAATATCTTTATCTTAGTAACAGAATAATCCAGTTCCACATTCTTTAATAATACTTTACTTTTCTAGAATTCAGCATCTACTAGAATAAGAACCCATACGTCTTAATTGGAATACAACTCATTGCAGAGCATTGATTCGTTACCTTAAATTTAAGCTCAGCAATCTCTGTCTCATCACAGACTTCTGATAGTAGGGCCTGAAATGAATATAACATGTTTATGAGCAAACAGAGCACAAAAACAAAAGGCAAGATATCTGATCCTAACCTACATCTATTACATGCAAAACAAGATAACTGAAAGTTACTAGAGCTAACTAGTGTATGATTGACTCTGTATAAATAAGGCATCTTAACAGACACAGAAAAATAGGATAAAATGAGATTCAACAAACACCTCAAAACCCTTGGGAAGAGTAGCACTAGGTGATGATTTCTTCTCTGACAACCGATTTTGTTGACTATCTGACAGAAAAGCTCCATTAGAGTTGCCTGAAATGGAAGTAGACATTGTATGATTTTATGTATACAAAAAGACAAAAGGATATTGAGGGTGCAACACATCTTTTTCAGTTCTTTATTATCTATACAACAAAACAATTCACCTTTGGATGTTGCTGTAACAGTAGCTTCAGAGGTCTTCACACATGACACAAGTAATGCACCACGCCCGCTTGTAGATGATGTAATATTTCTACCATATATAGGCAATCTACTTGGGTTGCAGAATGCTGAATTCTTCATGGTAATCATTCCAGGTCTTCCTAAAATGGATTTCAGATGAGAACTTGTGCTGACCACATCTGAAACACAATATTAAGCATCAAATCCCTGCTTCAAATACAGTTGAGTAGTGCACATATCTAATATACTGCAACTTAGGCAAGACTGAACCAGCTATTTGTTTATTCTTAGACTGATTTATCTAAACCAATAACAGCACTAATTTTACATGATTAATGATTACTTAAGTCTATGGGAAACATATCCACTCAGGCCATTCTTAAAAATACAATTCTAGAATTTTCCATGAAGATATGTCACTTGTCCCTATCTATGAACTTTTCTTCTCAGATGCGCAAAACAGGGGATGGGTGAGCTGGAGAACGTAGTATGATTCAGTTGTTTCCAGACACAGGTTTCACTCTCAGTAACTTAGCATACCAGAGAAACCCACCCCCTTAGCAACCAGGATATCTGCCTAGAGAACCCACGAAAGAACAATACACACACATCTGGCACATCTTTCTGTGTGTTTTCCATTCAAATCCAACAAGACTGAGGGTACATACATTTTTTGGAAGAATGAACTAATAGTGCTATAATTCAGAAAATAAATAAATAAATAAAATAACCTCTGAAACCCATAACGGTATATCAACAAAACCAAGTTTAGACAGGATCAAAAACAGTAGTTCTATGAGAGAAATGTCTGAACTAGTAATAATTGCAAATCTCCCACTATTTTCAAGAAAGAAATATTTATAGAACATAGTAAGCGGATATATTCATAAACTGTAAGGGTAAGAGATGTTTAGAGAGCAGTATTAAAACAAACTAATGAAACTACATGTTTACTATACTAAGTAACAGTTGATAAATTTTAATTGGATAATTCTTAATTACAGAGCAAAAGAAAGAGTTATATTGGTTTCCAGTGCCAAACCATAGCAGTTTGCTCCACTAAATACTGTGACCACTCAATCAGACATTACTAGAACATAGAACAAGTACAGCGATCATGTAGTAACTGACATGTTTTTCCCAACACCTAATTTTATTTTTGAATGCCAGGATCAAATAGTAACTGGCAAGACACCAAACACAATATAATGTGCATAAGTATAGACTGTATAGTCCACCGAGACTTAAGAAACTTATCTGTTCATTCCACTTCTAAATGCCAACAGGAGATACGAACTTTTCAGGGGCTTGAATAACTATGGTTTCGCACATCAAGCATTAGCCTGAAAGACTAAATTAGTAGACAACAATTCTCCCCAATCTAGAACCATTACCACCCATAAGCTTTCTTGGGTTCTATTTTTAAGGTGTTTTTCTTTATTTTTGGTAGGTATGGAGAGAAAGATAAAGATATGCGTATGTTTTCGAGTGTTTTTAAAATGTTTGTCGGGCGTTTTATATTAGTGTAAGAATAATCTAAAACAGACTGAATTGTATGTTCTATAAAGATATTGGCAAACATTCACAATACATCTGGCTGTCTATTGGATGGTGGAAAGATGAAAATAAACAAAGCCATAATTTTCAACCTTACTTCCTTTGCAGCTAGCTGAGCTCAAAATACCAAAATTAATCAAACCTAAAGTACAGACCTCCCGATTTAAAACTACTTGGACAAAATTCCCGGAGAAAATTTATTTCCAAGGTGCATTTTAGCGACAGCGACTTTCTATCATGGATACCAAAGACAAATAGAGGTTCATAAGCGGACAAATCTTCTGTATCAATAACAAAAAACATTCCCCACGAGGCACGTTCACGAAGTGCAAGCTCTCTTCAGCTCAATGCCCTAACCACACAACTTCTAGACTACACTAACCACAGATTTACTATTGTTTCAAACACAAAAAACACAAACACATACATATCCGAAACATTGCAGGAAAAAGGAAATAAGATAAAAGAACTAACAGTGGGAAGAGCGGAGAACAGCGGCGGACTCCATGGCGATCCAATGCCGATTAAAACCGGAAGAGATCCGCAGGAATCAGAGCTTACAGAGAGGAATTTCTCGACTTGCAGATGTGAGAAATGAGAATGGCGTCGGATATCACAATGCGTGGGTGTGTGTGTGTGTGCGTTCTTCTTTGAAATGTAGCCTGTTTGGGGGGTAATGTGTGAGTTGGTATGTGTTGGTTAAGTAGTTCGTTTCTCTACTTAGAAATGTCCGCCTCTCTCTTCAATTTCTTCACCCACTCTTTCCTGTATTTCTATGCTACCTTCACTAACGTGAGCCCGCTTCCTTGCTTGCGCTTATCCTGCGCCCTCTACTTTAAACTTTGTTAGAGTATATAATTCAATTATTTTTATATAAATTATATTTATCTTTATTGAAATCTAACATAATTATAAATATTTCTCAATATTTTAAAACATTATAAATACTCTTTTAAATAAAAATAATAATAAACAAAACATATTAATTTTAAGAGATAAATTATATTTTTAAAAAATAAATATATTAAAAAATATTTTTGTCCGTCAGTACTATGACAATCAAAATTATTGTAGTTACTGATCTAGGGGTCGAGGGTATAGATATATAACAACTCAAGGACTCTCAACATTATGTCTTATATTTTTCACAATTATCTATGTATACTATTTATTAAATATGGGGTTTTGAGTAACTTTTTTTATTGATCAAATACGTATTGACTAAACTACCCTCAAGTATAGTAATTGTACACAAAATAACTATTTATTTAATATTTTTTATCATATTCAAAATTAATAAAAAAATATTTTTGAATTTATCAAATTTGATCAATTCTTTATTTTATTTTTGTGTTATTTCATATTATTAAATAAGTATCCTAAATAATTAAGTTATTATGCACATGCAGTTTGCTCAAATAGCTGATACTATTTAGAGGGAGACTTTTAGACTAACAGTTTTGATTGACATAATGTACATAAACTAAACTGACCCTCAAAATATATTTATGTCTACCACAAAATAATATATCTTGTAACTAATTGCCTTTATCAATAAGTTTTTATTTATAGACATTCAAAGTTTAATCCATTTTATCAATTTTGAGTTGTTTTTTATTTTTTATTTAACTAAACAAATATAATAAACTTTAGTATATACGCATTATATGTGTTTCAACGACTAATGATCAAATTAAAAGGCGATAATAATATCCACATCTACGATGTATGGTTTTTTTACACAAAGTATATTTGCCTTTTGGATAATTACGTATACTCTTAATAGAAACGTCAATGTACGTTTATACAACAATTCATTCTTACTTTTTAAAAAAGTAAATACGCATATTCAAAAATATTAATATCATTATACAAACTAACCTCTTTTTTTTTTTATTGTCAGGGATAGTTTCTATATTGTGCAAGAAAGAGAGAGAGAGAGAGAAAGAAATTTGTATAAACAGACTATACGTAAGAATTATATATATAAAGGTAAAATACACTTCCTCAATATGTAAGAGGTATAATATAAAGGTAAAGTACGCTTCCCCCTCTTGACTCACAAATCATGTAACAGTTGTTCCCCTTAGGGGTGGCGTTGAGTCCAATAATAAAAGTTCAGTAGTTTGGGTCGGGTATCCGAACTTTTGGCCCGTCTTTTTTAGTCGGGTACTCGGCAGTTAGGTACATGAAGTTTTTTTTTTTCTTTTTAAATTGAAATAAAGAGTTAGAGGCATATTTTGCCTCTAATGCATTGATTCAGAGGCAATTTGGCCTCTTTATAAAAATTAATAAAAGCTTTTGACTTAATTTTTTTTACTTTTCATAAAAATTTAAGTGTTTGAGTTTACAATAAGTAATAGAAATTTGAATATGTAATTAACTAAACAACAAAAGAAAAGGAAAATATACTAACCTTTGAATTTGATATTCTAATTTCATCATTTTCTTATGACATTTTATAAATTTAGGATTTGTAATAAAGAAGAGATTTTTGTTGAGGTTGGGAGGGAAAAAGAAGAATAGAAGATTGACAAGAGAAAGCAATGTATATTCTGTTTTTTTAAGTAAAAGTATAGAAGATTGACAAGAGAAAACAATGTATATTCTGTTTTTTTTAGTAAAAGTATAGAAGATTGATAAAAGAAAACAATGTATATTCTGTTTTTTTTAGTAAAAGTTTGAGTACTCGATCGGGTAGTTCGAGTAGGGGAGTCCTATCGAACACTGATTCAATTTTTAAATCTGTGTATCAAGCAGCCCAATACATGAGCCCGAACGCCCACCCCTACCCCACCTCAAAAAACTCCCTACCCATTACGGTCAACAATTTTGACCGTTACAACCAAATTATGCTAATGTGGGCAGTAAAAACTTGTCTTCGTAGCATTAAAGAGCCATTGGGACTTTATTGGACGAGAATGCCACTATGTACTCTCTATAAATGGAGGTGATACGCCTCCTTACAAGTACTTGTGCAACATCCATTCAAATCAACCACCTTTTGCCTTGCATTCACTTTTCTGTGTTGCTATTTTTTTTTAACTAACAGTTTGAGAAATACTTTAGGTTAGTCATGTTGTGCCATCAATCTTACCATTATATGTCTAAATGCAACGTGAGGAGAAATGACACAAACTCTTACTTTGGGGACAACAAATAATCTAGGAAGAAAATTTGTATGACCTCCAAATTGAAAATAAGGTGGATGCAAAACTTTCCAGTGGATTGAGCCTGAAATATGTGGAAAAGGCCTTAATGTAGAAAGACCTGGTATAACCCCCTCCTATTAGACCCTCGCTCTCCATTGCAATCTGGCCTTCGTTGTTGGATAACATTATGTGCGGCTCATGTCTTAATCCTATTACATTTTGTTACCCTTTATGTACTCGTTATTATGAGTTTAAATGACCATATTTGACTTATTTATTTTCACCGCTTAGCTTTGATCGCTAATTACTGTATTGATGGCAATGAATGACAATATATGTACCCTTTTAATTATAAAACAAAAATACAATAAATAAAATCCAAAACAGGGGACCATCATTACGGTATGTTGCTGATACATTCGAAGAGTATTTTTTTGGACTATATAATTATTGAACCAACTAACGTTTCAAATTTGAATTTGGCGTTATTTACCTAAAGTGGGTGGTGGGATAAAGGCTCAAAACGTCATCACCAAACGTTTGACAGAAGCTGGGATTTTGTCTCATCAAGGGGTAAATGAATAAAAGGTCAATGCAATATGTGCGTTGCAATGAGTTTACGTAAATACGTTACATATCTATTCAATTATTAGATGTAACTTTTCAAATCATAAAGAATTTTTGTGTAATCATACTAAATTAAAAAACAAAACATTATAATTATCTCAATTATAAAATGAAATTAAATGCTCCCCATAATTCAACCGCCTAAAGGTAAATTTGAGAGCAACACAATCTTTTACTATGGTGGGAAGTTTGAAAAAGCGCACAACATTCGAAAATATCTTTCACCTTAAACGGTAAAAAAATCGAAAAGTTTTTACTTCTCTCTGGAAAACTTACCAGAAGAGCAGCCTTTCTTTTTTTTACCCTCTTCTTTCATCCATCCCCCATCAACTCTATTGTCCTCATTCTCTGCAATCTATAGGGGGTATTATTGACATTTCCTCCACACCCACCACCTTTTCTTCATTCGCGCAAATTTTCTGCAACATTCAACACAAAATTTGCAGGGACGTACGCACCTGGCGCAGCATAGTTTCATTCGGATCCTCTCTCCCAATCATCTACATCGTCCTTTCTTTTTCTCTGTTAGCGTGTGTGTGTTAGTATAAACCGAAAGATCTGTGTTTTGTAGTCATTTTTTGCTTGCGGCCTTTTCGCTGGGATTTGAGGTGAAGTTTCTGAAACTTTTGCTTTTTCCCCTTTTTTGTTTGAATAATGGTGAGAAGTTTAGTTGTTTAATGGCGGAGAACTGATTTTTAAGGGGTGGTGTAGTGTTGGTACGTGGTTAGTTTTGCTAATGCGGATGATGTTTTGTGTGATCGGTGAAGCTAGAGTGAAAACTTAATTATATTATTTTCGTAATGTCATTCCGTAATGTATGTTCAGTGGGAGATGGCTTTTATTGTTTTGTTCATGGGCTGCTGCTGCTGAGCAGTTTGTCGCACGCCTTTGAAACCGTGATAGAAGCCAGAAAATGTACACTGCAGCGAGAGATGAGAATGATAAATGATATAAAGATCTGTGTTGGTTTTTTATGTGTCAAACTGTCACGGTTTTGAGGCTTGATACGCTTCTTTGAGGAATTATATACATTCAATGTCATCCAATTTACTGGTTCTACTGCTTAAGTTATGCAGTTTCATTTCCCCCTCTTTATTTTATTTTATTTTCATTTTTATTTCTGCAGTGCTATTATGCTATGATCTAGATGTGGGATGGAGAAGAGTTTCGTTAAACTTGTTTGGCTGTCAAGCTTGAAGTTTGTGATTTATATTTAGTCTGAGGGTTTGCACTTCATTTGGATGAAATTGAGTGATGTTTGTGCACGATCTCTATCTTGCGCCCACTTTGGTTGATGCTTGCATGGGCTTCTGAAGATGATTTTTCAACATCTTTTAATTAATGAGTCAGACTTCAACAAATGGTCTCTCTCTCTTTTTTTTTATTCCCTTTTTTCTTTTTCTTTGGGGGGATTATGTTGCGGGGCTGGGGGATATTTGACGCAGATAGGTTACTGAGGAAGAATTTACGGACAGACTGTGAGTCCATGTTGAGACCAACCTTTTACTTTATTGACAAAAAGCTTAAAAGATTGCCTTAACTACTAGAAGTTATGGTTTCTTCTCCCCTGTTTTAACAATTCTACTCATTATTTTTCATCTTCTCGCATACTGAATGTTGAAACCACTTAAGCCAGTTTCTAAGCTTTGATCTGGCTCTGCTCTTCTCTTATTAGTTGTCATTTGATCATCATGTAGTTATTTGTGTTTCCGGAACATACAGTAGCACTGTAAGAGATGTTCCCATTGCGATTCTTGGTTGCTTCTATGATTGACATTATTGTTGGTTTGTTCTTGCTTTCATGCTTCAAGATTATTAACGTTGTAATAACTATGCCTAGTAATTTTTCTCATGTCTGCTGTAATTTTAGATGGCTAGGAGGAGGAAAACTGGAACTGCTCCGTTGAAGGAAAAATCGAAAGTCTCCTGGACAGTCAACATGAGCCCGACTGCTAGAAATTTGACAAAGAATGAACTTGGGGCTGTCATATTTGGGTGCAAGCATCACACAATCAAGGAGTGCTTGCTTAAGCAGATGTTTGGTGTGCTTACATGGCATACACGTTTTTTTACTTCATTTCTAGGTTAATGTATCTACTTTGATAGTGGTATTTTCTTGACAAATTTCTTGAGCAGGATTGCCAGCTTCACATTATTCATACGTGAAGAATGTTACCCCTGGCCTTGCTCTGTTTCTTTTTAACTATAGTGATCGGAAACTTCATGGTATTTTTGAGGCGGCATCCCCTGGGCAGATGAATATTAATCCATATGCATGGATTACTAGCGAGGGTGCTGAGATTACACCATACGCTGCACAGGTGAGCAATTGTAATTGGTGTTTTTTCTCCCAAGTAATTCAATAATTACTTAATGCATGCAATTGTTCGAGGGTCACTGGTGATCTCACTACATTGGTGAGGATGAAGTGACGAGTGCCACCATTTCATGTTCTTCATTTGTTGTTAGTTCCAATGTGGTTGACTTTAATGAAAGAAGTATACTGACCTGCAGATATTCTTCTTGTTCAGGTACGAATCAATGTTCGGAGGCAATGCAGGGCTCTGCTTGAGAAAGAATTCAAACCAATAATTGCAAAAAATTACTATGCAGAGAGGCTTTTTTGGTTTGAACTTGACAAAGAACAAACTAGTAGATTGACCAAAATATTCTTGTCATCACCATTGCCAGAGAAGATGCCTCGTGCACCCAATGCAGTTCAGTGGAACAACATGTTTGAATTTTTGTCTAACTCTGATGTAAATGATGATGCTGATGAGGATTTTAAGAATCTAGACTCCCAAGAATTTTCTGAAATGGCTGAGACTAAGTTAACGGAGAATGACAATTTAGATGCCTCAGTAGTTGTTAACAAAGACGCATTTGCTCCAGAGAAGAAGTGGACTGAGTTGTTCAAAACTTCACCACCTTCAAGTGTAGTGGAGAGTCATGCACGATCAGAATCTCATGAAGTAAAACTAGATTCATCAGTGTCAGATCAATTCGATATGGAGTGGGAATTTGCCTCATCTTCTCACAAGATGAATAACCTGCATCGTGAATCTTGTAAAGATGCAGCTAATACAAAGTATGATTCATATGTGGTGGACTGTTGGGAACAACATGCTTTAATGTACAGTGATGCAATGAAAATATATGAAAATAAGTTATCATGCTTGCAATATCCTGAGCAAGACAGTGATAGGCCTTCTGACTTGAAAGATGGCATATCTTCCCAGAGCAGGACTTCTGTGGATGGAAAGGATGGTGAATTGAATCCCTTGGAATTGGAGTCCGTGGTTGCCAAAGAACCTGGAGAAGATGTGCTTGATACCAAAGAAGAAGTAAGATTTTGCAATCCTTTGGCACCCAAAGAAAAGTGTGAAAGTGACCATACTATGCCAAACTTGACAAATGGGGTCTTTCATGAGAACAACAATGCTATGTCTGGAGAGGTGCTGATAGATATACGGCCTTCTGATTTTGAGTCTGTGATCATTAAGGTGCCTTGAGCTCTCTTTTAAGTTTGAAAATTTCTAATATTTGCATTCAACAGTTTTCTTTCTCTCATTTACCCCTTTCCTCTTGAATCTTTTGGCATATACTATGAAGTTAATGCGAGAAATTGAAGGGTTGAAGGACTCTCAGTTGAAACAAATGCTAAAAGTTGATTCTCTGGAGCATGAGTTGGTATGGTTTCTTCCTCTGTCATAATAATGGAGCACTGCATTTAATTTTCATTATTCTGAAGCTATAGAACTTGCAAAGAAATGTTTACTTACTTTGTATCTTAATTTAACTTTTATGATAGTGTTGATATGATGCTAACTGATCCACCTTCCTAAAGTCCAACTTTTCATGGGTGATTTTATTCTATATTTTTATTTTATTGTTAGCATGTTACTAATTATATACCTCACTTGGTTGACCAACATTCTTTTGCATATGTTGCTGGCATGCTGGTTTAAAAAGCTAGTAATGTTTGTTGGGATTTTAATTATTTTGTTCATTGTAATTAAATACAATTTGATCTTTTTAGAAGGGTGTCGTGCTTAGATTTTTAAAGATCCATAAGAAAGTCAAGTGTAGGTTGACACAGGATTTTGCCCTCATGCTCTTTCTGTTTTCTGTTTGATTAGTTTGTTGGTGTTCTCGTGCTTAATAACTTCTACGCCTATGTAGAGCCAATCTAAACTAGAAATTGACCAATTGAAGAAGCGCTGCCACAAGTTGGAATCTGTTCCATTTTCTGCCAAGGACCACTCCGACATACAGGACTGTGAATCCACAAATTTCACAGCTGAGGAGTCCGTACTAGTACTTGGAGGATTTGATGGTTGCTCATGGCTTTCAGAGTTGAGTTCGTATTCTCCGTCCGAGAACCATTTTAAATCACTCTGCCCAATGACCTTTTTACGTTCACATGCTTCTGTAGCCAAGTTGAATGGCGAACTTTACATCTTTGGTGGTGTTCATGATGGTGTATGGTATGACACAGGTATAATTTCTGTATTTATGTGTTTTGAGTTTTTCTTTCCTAATCCCATTCTGGTACCAAATTAGTAAATCCACTCTTTGGTAGTTGAATCATACAACCCGATGAGTAATCAGTGGGTCAAGCAGCCTTCTTTAAATCAGAAGAAAGGAAGTCTGGCGGGAGCGTCGATTTATGACAAACTTTTTGCAATTGGTGGGGGAAATGGAGTTGAATGCTTCTCAGATGTGGAATTATTTGATCTAAACATTGGAAGATGGATCTCCACTCAATCTATGCTTGAAAAGGTATGTCTAGTTTTTCTATTCTGTTCACTGTATATACATTTTGAAAGATGGTTGCCTCCAGTGTAATTGTTATATCCATACATTGCATTTAGGACATCAGTGTATCAGTAGTGCACTAAGTTAGGCATCTTATTTTGCTACTACTTCTTTCCTAGGTAAAAGAAATTTGTTTTTGAGATGGTATGTACAAATTTTGTCAGATAAACTTCTTTATGCCGTCATTTTCTCGGATTGTAAAAGGGGATGTGATGCTTGATTCAGCTACATGAATGCTGAAAATGTGATTAATTTCTTTATTAAGATTTTATTTATGAATATAAAAATTAGAATGGTTAAATTGGAAGACAAAAACATTTAGTTTTGGAAGTTTGGACATATGAAGCGTGAAGTTCCTTGTGTAACCTAGCTGCTACATTAAATTTTTTTTTTTTAGATTGAACATGAGTAGAGAGATTGAGATATTTAACCCCCCCCCCCCCCAAAAGGAGAAGGAAAGATAACAAAAAGAAGGGAAGGAATTAGATAATTCACAACGTTGATAAGATCAAAATTAATGATCAGTCAAGTATAAGAATTCACTAGCTTGAATAGTTATGATCTACCGCAGAGGTGCTAAAGGCAGCTCAGGATGCTTCTCTACAAGATTTATAATTAGCATCTCAAATCGTTTTTATTATCAATTTGTCTATGTTCCCAATCTCTTTTTCCGTTCTTGTGGACATTTATGTTGTGTGCTATAAAGTGCTTTTGTTACTTGGTAGAAATGAACCAGAAGCAGTCTATGTTCTTTTCTCTCTGCAGCGTTTTGGTCCTGCTGCAGCAGATATGAATGGTGCAATATATGTTGCTGGTGGCTATGATGGAAAAGATTACTTGAGGTGGGACCTTAATTTCCTTTTCTTCTCTCATTGTTTGCCACTTTCATACACCATAGTCATGCATTTGAAGGTAAATACACACAGACACACAATGTGTGTATATATATACTTGGGAGTAAGTTTAGCATCTTGCTCCTATATGTTGCCTTTTCATGAAACTTATCCATATATATGGAAGAATCAAACCATGCATACTAGATCCAAATAAAATAAAATACCAAACAAACCATGCATACACAGTGATTTGCCGGCTTATAAAACATGAAAGTTAAAGGTCCATCACTTTTAGTTAGTCAAACTAGTGTAGTTTTGAATTGTGGGATTCCACTTATTCTGATCATCTTTCAAGAATTGGTTGCTTCTTTGGCTCGTTTTGGTATGTACTACACAAACTTATCATGATATTTGAGTAGCCAAAAACGTTAACTGCCTCTGAAGCAATCATCTTTAGTTAAAACAATTCATAAATACAAACTTACTTCAATCGATATTATAGTGCAAATTCATATATATTCTGAAATTTAAAATTGATTTTACCATTTATGTGATTGGCCTCCCCTTAGTTTTAGCTATTATCGTGCCGTTCAGCTTGTCGGTTTTGGATCAATGGAACATCGGGTTTCGTTTAAGCTGCACCTCTTGTTGTTATGGTCCTCAAAATTGAAGAACCTAATCTCAGTAGTTGATTATTGGTTTTTTCTTTTTGCACTGTGATTAACCAATCACGCCAAGTGCAAGACTTATTCATTTCAAGTATCTTATATTTTGGCATGCTTGTCGAATTAAGTACGACTCATTTATCACAATGGATAAATGTTTAGCCCTTAACTTATTTTCATGCCAACCTCGAGGCACATTTCTTTTGTATCCAAATCCATTGCATGTGAAGAGGGTGAAAACTCTTGTATGTTGCAACAAATGTGTTATGAGGAAAATGGTGCTAGCGTGCAAGAATTTGTGTATGTGTATCTATCTTGATGCATATCTTATTGCGTCTAACCGTTCTGAGCATGGCAAAGCTAAGATCATTGTGAAGTGAGGAGGACAACTACTTCTTGATGGCTAATTTTACCTCCAATTAGGGTAGTATATCCATGTATTTTCAAAGAAATGTATAGGTGTATTTGTGACTAGCATTATTTGATATTAAGAAGTTGTTTAATATAAGCTTCAAAACTTCCCCACCTCCTTAGCACAGACTTTTAAAATTGTTTTTCGTGTTCTTTGACCTTGTTTCTCTGTGTTTTTAATTTTATGCAGATCTGTCGAAAGATTTGATCTGAGGGAACATGCATGGACTCGCATTGGTAGTATGAACACGAAGAGGGGGTGCCATTCATTGGTTGCATTCAAAGAAAAAATGTAAGTCAGTACAGACGAAGCTTCTTTTCTTCTTTTTTGACAAAACACCTGCATGGTTAAGCTTATTTGAACAGAGGAAAAGATTAGACTGCAGCAACTATCAACTTCGTAAACATTGCATACTAGTTTGGATTTGTCTGGAGATTCCAGCATCTTGTGAGATTCCCACTTTGTTATGTACTCGAGCTAATTTTTCCTTGCAGATATGCTTTAGGGGGTTATGACGGAGATAAAATGGTTTCCTCTGTTGAGGTTTTTGATCCACGTGTTGGTTCATGGATGATGGAAGAACCTATGCAAGCTGCCAAGGGATATTTTGGCTCTTTCGTGTTAGGGGAAAAAATATATGTCATTGGTGGCTGTATGCAAGAAATGGAAATTTTGGATGTGGTAAGTTCCTTTATGAATTAATACTAGAGAGTGAAAAGGAGTCGAGCTCAAGCCGATTATATAAAAAAAGGATGTAATTTAAAACTTTTAATATTAAAAAGTTTAAGTAGTACTTACAACCAATTTAATTTGACAAAAGAATTTTATTTTGTATTTAGTTATTCTTATTAGAACCAATAAGATAATTTACAGACACAATATAACAATAAATATGAATTAGACATTATTAATAATAATTGAAATAATGTTTCTTAATTAATTATTCATAACATTAGTCCATTAATTGAACTCAGAACTTTGTTATACTGTTGATCTATAAATATTACTAGTTCCAGATGGCAATATACTTGTATTAAGCAATATGCATTAAAGCATACATACACATTTAACTTGGTATTGTTGTATATTTTATGATAAATAAATAAATACGTATATTCATTAATTCTTACAATATGTCATTTTATAAGTATGTTTGTCTGCAGAAACCTATTATTATGAATTAAATTATACAAGAAGTTAATAGTAGTAATATTATTATACGTACCAATGTAAATAAATATTAAAAAATAATATGAGAATGACTTTCAAAATAAATTTTAAGATAAGATAATAGCAACTTAAATCTCGTTAATTACATAAAGTATAAGGAAGTTTGTACACCAAGAACTAATTCATGTCACTTATAGACACATATGGGTATAATACATTTGTGAATTTGTATAGTTTTTCTGAATTACTATTTTCATTGTCTAAAGTATATAGAGACAGTTGAGCTCGAGCACCAAAAAACTGGTTCCTTGAGCTCCAAGAGGGGGAAAGAAACACAAAAAGGAACAAGGAAACGAAATAAGTAATTCCCCTGATTGTTTTCTTTTTACATCATGACAGATTGAATCCTACTCGGAGGGTTGTGGTTGGCAGGGGGCTGGACAGACGGCCCTTGGTAAAAGGTGTTTCTTTTCTAGCCTTGTGCTGTGAACAAGGAAAAAACATGATACAACGTAATGCAGAGTCTCAGAGACCTTTATGTTTGAATATTTCTTGCGAGCTGGAGCCTATCATATTGAGAAGCTGTTTAAGAAAAATAGGATTTTGTATGCATGATTCTTCTTGCAAGATTAGCAACATTAAGCCTAAATAAATAGCTGACGACATCCCGCAGGATTTTGCATATGTTGATGGCTTGTAAGTCTGTCTGTGTGTATTAGTATGCTTCTAACTTAGCTTGTGTTGGCCTATCGCTTTGTTTCTGTATGTGTGTATTAATATGCTGCTAACGTTTTGCATGTGTTGCCCCATCTCTTTGTACGTCGCTGTGTGACTTCATTTGTTTTGCTGTGTCTGTGTGTATGGCATGCAAACTTCTCTCTCTGTGTATGTTTGTGTGTTTACTTACACATGATAACACACACCATGGTACACATACAACTCTGGTAACAGCATTCTTGTTCTTGCAACTTAAGGAAATAAGAAATGTTAAAATGGAAGGGATGAGAAGGAGAAATATTATGTCTATATATAGGGATTTGACTCTTGTCCCCTGAGATTTGGTGTCGTTACACAGAGGCCTTCTATATTTTGGAAAATTACATCTAACACCCCTGAGGTTTGCTTTTGTCTAACAAATAAATTCTTCCGTTAGTCAAAATTTATCGAATTTGCTTATATTAACAAAAAAATTTAAAAAAACATATATTTTATCATCGATTGATTTATTACTTACTGATTTATTGCAAATTAAATATTTTTTTTTATAATTAAATTACCCTCATATGTTTTTATGCGTTAATGCATGTGAAGAGGCATATTTTCACCGTCATAAGGGTAATTTGGTCGGAAAAATTATTTGATTTGCTATAAGTCAGTAATAAGTTAATTAATGATAAATATCAATTATTTGTTTATTTATTTGTTAATATTAGCAAATTCAGTGAATTTCGACTAATGAAGAAATTTATTTGTTAGACAGAAGCAAACTTTGATGGTGCTAATGTAATTTTTTAAACCTCAAGAAATCTACATGTAATTATTCTAAACTTCAAGGGAGAAGAGTGCAATTATACCTTATATATGTTTCCAACTAATAAAAATTAAATTTCATCATTAATCATGAGAGAAACTCCATAGATGATTGATCAACTTAGTAAGTTATATCCTTCTTAATACAATAAAAATATTACTGAATTGATTGTATAGTTTATAAGATCAGCTTAGTTAATAAGTTGTATAAATTGAACAATTAGAATTTACGTAAAACTTTTATTGGACGTGTAAATAAATTGGGACATGAAAGTTGAGCCTTTACAAAGTTAGGCTTTTTGTTTTTTTCTTAACGTATGCTACCGAATAAGGAGTTCTAAATTTAGGCTTTCATTTTTGTGGCTTATATATATAAATATTATAAAGAAAAAAGTAAAAATTGTATGATTAACATAAAAAATAAAGTTCTGTAAAAACAAGGTGAGTTGTCATTTGGAATGACAACTCACCAGCAATTTTTTTTTTTGAATTAGGTTTGGGCGAATCAAATAAATCATATAGCAAGTGTATTACATTTGTTATGTGATTTGTCAGTTTTCAGAACTGTATACCAATCATACGACAAGTATATTGCACTTGTCATATGACTAGTTTAGATTTGATTGAGCTAGGTTCGAACTAAAAAATTTTCCTAATTAACCATTTATTTTAATTTTGTTATTTTGCCCTAAGTCGGCTGGAGTCATTCGCTCATGTAATGACTTGGAGATGAATCAGCGACTCAAAGGGGTGTTAATATGATGTATTTTAAGTGGTGGTTTTGTAAAATTTTACTTTTGAATCGAATGTATATTTATAATTACAATTTTAAAGGGTCTATTTATAATTTTACAAATACCAATAAGTATTTTATAATTAGATCTCACCGTAAAGATGTTAATATTTAGGAGTTGAAAAGTAATAAGCCTTTATTTCATTCTTCCCCAATTTCCTCAAATACAAGAGAATTAGTTATGTGAAGTAAATATATAATAATGAATTTAAATAGTAGTGATATTTTTTGAGTGCATAGCAATAAATTAGAAGTTGGGTTTCTGTTAAGTATGTAATAATTGAGGAGTTAGAAAGTTAGGTTTTTGTTAAGTGTTTTAATTAATAGGGAAAAATTTTCATCTTCTCACAATTGGAAGAACTATTAATTAATGTTGTCATGATTATAGATATCGACTGCATCAGGTATTATGAATGATGAGAAAGGGATACTTATCACATTGTAATATATTATTTGTACATTATATTTTTTATAGTGAAAAGTTTATTTTGATATTGTATTTTAAGATCAGTCTATACGTTCATTTTTATTGATTACGAGATCTCATTAATGGTCTAAGAATTATAAAATCTATCATTTTTAGTTATGCCATAATATTTTGTTAGTTCTTTTTTTTTTTTTACAGAAAATGCACGTGAGAAGTACGTGGTGTTATCCAAAATACTAACGGAATATAAAGGAATCACTAACAGTGATAATGTTTTTATAATTTATGGGACTATTGATGAGAATTTCGTAATTAATGGGACTAAAAATAATAAGCACGTGACTAAAAGTGGCTAAAGAGTTAACGGCCATATGCTTAGTATGTGCTTATTTCTTCAAAATATTAACGAAATCTAGTTAAAAACTAAAATTGATATTTTTTTGTAAGTTATGAAATATTAATGAAAGCTCGGAATTCAGGGGATTCGTCAGCGAAATCTCTTCAGTAACGCATGGAGCAAAAAGTATATTGACCCTAAAGTATGGGATGAAAAAGGGATAATAACATTGCACTCCCTGATGTTTGGTGTAATTACACATAAACATCTTGTAAAATAAAAAAATTACATCTAGTACCTTTAAGAATTGCTTTCATTTAACAAGTAGGTCCATCCGATAGTTAAGATTTATCAATTTTATTGATATTAACAAAAAAAAAATTAAAAATCGGTATTTACCCTCTATTGGCTTATTGTAAAAAAAAAAAAATCTTTGTAACAAAATTACTCTTATAAGGGTAATGATATACCTTTTCACATCCATTAACGTGTGAAGATGTATAATTGTAGTTTGATCATAAAACGATTTGTTTGGTTACAATACAATAATAAGTCAATTGGGGATAAACATAGATTTCTCATCGAGTTCTTTTTTGTTAATATTAGCAAATTCTGCAAATTTTGACTAACGGAGGCACTTGTTTAATAGATAGAAACAAATCTTACGGGTACTAGATGTAATTTTTTAAATCATAAAAAATTTATGTGTAATTATATCAAATCTTATGGGAGGGTTGTATGACTATCCCAATAAAAAATGTTATTTCCCCTAGTTTATAATATCATCAAATTGAAACTAAAATGTTTTCTATGAGTTGCATGAACACACACTTATTTCAGTAAATTTATAAAAACATCAATTTATAAGACATGAGATCTTATTCTAAAAATAATTTTTCAAAATATTTGGATAAAATAAAGTTATGATGTTCATAATTGAGATGTTACTAATGACAATTTTGTTGATGTTATACGATAAAAAGTTTGTTAAATTTTTTAAAAATAAGTTAGAAATTCTATATTTTTTTAAATGAGCTTGTAAATTCTTAATATGTTACTTTTGTTGGATTTTATAAGCTCGGTCTCTAAACAATTTATCAAATAACTTGTAATATATTGTAAAATACTTTGAAAAGTTTATAAGCTCATCTGAACACCTCATAAAGTTGATATCAATCTGATCAAAGTTCAATAATACGAAGTATTGATATCAATCTGATCAAAATTCAATAATATGAATTATTAAGTGTACGGCCAAAAGGAGAAAAACCATTTTCAATTATAAAGTGATTGCTATGTATGGCAATAGATCAAGGTAAACACCAGGAGCCACCCCGAATAATGGGTCTCGGGCAGGGTTTGGGCAGATCTCGGGATTTATTCGAATCCGAACCCGAACACAATTGTTGTAAATAATTAATTTTTTTAAAAATTAGAATTTTGATCCATCCACTTAAATTATTAAAAATTATGATTTGAATCAGTAGGGCTGATATTTGTACTTGAATGACGTATAATATATTTTATTTATCTTTCACACACTATAATAAGTATGGGTCGGAGGGGGTGGAGCGGGGTAGGACATGGTGGGTTTTTTTCCTGAGTGGGTCCAAATTTTCACAAAATGAAGTTAGACATATTTCGGTTCCACTCCAATCTGTCCAAAACTCGCCCTATCGTCAACTATTACTAATTACTGAAATGTCGTTATTGTTTCTAATAGATGAAGGCAAAAGATCCACGATTTTCCTACTCAAATGCGTTTTTACCAAATATATATATATATATATATATATACACGACACCGACTAAAACGAACTTAACCTCTAGTTTCACACGAGTTTGCTGTCCCAAAAATTAAAAAAACAAGTCATATATAAACAACTTTTTAGCTTTTTATGTTGCATCTACATCCTCTTCTAACTTTTACAAGCAATGTGGAATATTTCAAGAATGAATGAAAAGTAGCTTAAAGGACTATACAAACTCATTTATATAAATTATATATCTTGTAATCCTTTCCTAACTTTTACAAGCATGTCATTATGAATATATTTTTACTTTTAACTTTTGTTTTCAAACGCTCTTATTTCAACTACTACTTAATCTAAATTTTTCCTACAGATTATTGCTGCCACAAAATGTAGAACCTATTATAAATACCCCTTATATATAGAAATATTGGCGCTCGTTTCTTGCTCTATATGGCATAGTGTATAAGAAATTAAAAGACTGAATGTTGTACAGACATAAATAATCTTTTCAAATAATAAACAATCTTATGTATATATATACAATATAAATGTACCAAATCACAGATTTGAAAAGTTAGGCAAGTAAATAAAAGTAATGCAGTGAAATGAAATACGTACTTCTCTTCACATAAAAAAAAAAAAAAATTAATTATTTCATAGCTAAGATGGTCCAAAAATTTACAAATTATGCATCTACTGCTAAAATTAATATATAGAGCATATCAATTTGCATAAAGGTGTGAGCATATGATTCTCTCCACTTTTTGAGTCTTTGACTTGTTCTCAAGAAGAAATGAGTTTTTACAAAGTCTAATAAAATGTGATAGGGTTTCGTGTTTAAATTTTTTTCACTTTTTGGTTAGGCAGAATAATGGAATAAAGCCTTTGCGGTGTAATATGTCTTAGTTGACGATGTTGATGCCTCGTGACATTGAGTTTTATTAATATGTTGTTATTGATTTATTTTTAATAGTAATTGTTCGTTTATTATAAAACAGCTTGGTTAGATATACATATTTGATATTGATAAGTGATGCTTATTGATTGTTGAGGGAAAATAGTAATTTTCATCCTGTCCTTAAGGCCTTCCACTTTTGTCTCATTAATTATGAGATTCTTACTTTTGGTCCCGTTACTTTTAAAATATAGTATTTTGGTCTCATGACACCTTTCCGTTAGATATTTAACGGTCACGTAGTCGTTAAATGCATGTGACGAAAAGTGCTAATTTTTTAAGTTATGGGACCAAAAGTATAAAAACTCTAACGGCTAAGTGTTAAGCACGTGATGTTTTTTTATAAAATATTTAATGGAAGCCTTGATACTTAGGCAATATTGCAATACTAGGGAGCCTTACTGTTAGACCTTGAATACTTTTGACAGAAGGTCTCTTGGGAAACTTTTAACGATAACACGAACGAAAGGTGATCTCTATTGAGAAATATGGAGGTCTTCAGTTGACACCTTGGGTACTTAAAATATTATGTTCTCATATAGCGGGTCTCTTGGGAGACCTCAGATATATCCTTGACGAAGGTCTCCTCTAGAATCTTTCTTTAGATAACTGTATACATAGGGTCTCGACTGCTCTTGAAGGTTTCTGATGTCTTATTATAACCCTATAACAATTGTCATACAATCTCAAGTGTGTGCGACACCAAGTTCGTTCCAGATATTGTGATGGGCTTTTTTCCCCGCAAATTAGCGACCTTTTGCAATGACATCTTTCTATACCAAAATCCCACCACTTAGAAGTCACTTATACGATAAATCTTGCATTGCAAATGTTATCTACATATTTACGATAGAATTTGTAACGAACTTTTTTAAAAATATATATTAACTCTCAAAAATATTATCACAAATTACCACAACTTTGTTTTTGTAGTAATACTAAAAGAACAAAAAAAGTTGGGTTGACTTGGGCTAAACTTAAAACTCATATTAATTTCTAAATCTAGCCTAAGTGATGGTTAAAAATACTTAAAATATACTCAATTAATGATAAATATGAAAAAAAGATATATGTACTAACAAGTTGAGCATGAACATAGACATGCTTGACGTGGTAGGTTGCTTGTTACAAATAATAGCAAAACTATATTTTTAGTTTCTTGTCATATGTGAATTTTAAAATGATCTTAAATTTGAATGTTTTCAAGATATTTAGTTCAATCTCCAACTTTGTTAGAAAATAGACAACCACCACATATGAGATATACGTGGCACTTAATATTCGATGAAAAATCAATTTGGATCCAAAAATGTAAAACCCGTTTAGTTCATGGGACAAAATTGTAATTTTTGTTCCAGAGTTGTCTTACTTTTTATTTAATCTAAAATATTGCATAAAATGAAGGACCAAAAGTATAGGCTCATATTTTATTAGACGAAAACTGCTATTTTGTCACAAGTAATAGATGAATTAATATTTCTTATTTTTACTACACATCATGTTTTGTATTCAACACTTCAAAATTTCCAATTCAAGAAAATACATTGTCCATTAAAATTGTAATTACCTAACAACTCCAAAAGAAGCACCGGCTATTACATAATCATTCAAGAGACAAACACATCACTTAACCCCATATTTGAAACCCAGAGAAAATATTTTAAAAGTTGAAGGTCTATTCACAATTCCTTCAAGAGTTCATGTTTTTGTGCATAGTACGTCTCTGTAAAGTGTACCACATTTTTTTTCTTGTCTATGTCATTTTACATCAGCTTCATTGTTAATAGAATTAGTTAACAGAGAAAAAAGTCTTGTTCGAATTAGGTTTAATCGAATCAATCAAATTACAAAGCAAATGTATCATACTTACTATGTGATTACCTTTCCTGAACTTTACGTTAGTAACATGACAAGTATATTGCACTTACTATATGATTTGTTTAAGTTCGAGCGAGTCCAATCCAAAAGCCAGCTTTCGTTTTTACACTATTTCAAAAATACTTGTTTGTTTAGCCAAATCCCATTAGAAAAGCACATTTTCAATGAAAATTGGTAGCCTAGCGTACCGATAACACATTTCTCCAACCACCCGTTTAGATCTCATCATTGCCTAATGAAAAAGAAATATTGACTTTTCAAGAAATAAAAGTAATGTTATACTATATATTCAAAATACAATATCTACGAAATACTTATATAACAAATCAAATCTAAATAAGTTTTCATTTATCACATCTATAAATATATGTTTGGAAACATACAATTCAAATATATTTTTCTTTTTCTCATAAATATCAATAAAGCATTTTATTGCATTAAAAATGCTAAAATTTGTAAAAAATTAAAAATAAAAATAAAACCAAACGGGCCAAATTACAGCCATATTTAACCCATTGTTCATTAAATCCGTATTTGAGGAGGGGGGCCTTATGAACTTGCACTGGATTTTCACTACGAAAACATAGAAGAGCAGTGATAAAAAAATATATATACATATCAACTGAGAATTTTAATATTATTATTAATTATATGTATATATATTCTGGTGATCTAAATATTTATTTTATCATCATAATGTAGTTTTATGATTTTAATAATTACTAGTATTTTGTAAAAAATGCTTTAGCATGAATTAATGTCATAAATATGTGCACAAAGTTATCACTATATATTATGTTGTTAATATAGATATGAAATTAATTTTATTTAGTGATAATTTTGTCCATAATTTTTGTTACTAATAATTATACAGTGACAAGATAAAAATTATTGTCACTTAATATATATTTTCAACGATAACTTTAAATTTGTCATTTGATAATTTATTACTAAATCATATTTTCTTATAGTGTTGGCGGTTTGGAGGTATAACAGTAAGATCCGCGCACAAGTAATTTGATTGAATTTGGCTAAGATTGGAGGACTAGGTCTCTTTAGGCTGGAATAGATATTCAACCTAATCCCGCACCTGCATCCGCCAGCCCTGCCGAAATAGACAGACCCCAAATTAACGTACTATATAAATGCAGTATATTGACATATCATAGATCCAATCCATCCATATTCAACAGAGCAAACAGAATCGTAAAGACACGGTTGAAATAGTAACAAGAAAAGAATAGTTTTGTGTCTTAGTTGGAACATGTTTTTGCTGTAGTATTTCACATCAAACATAAAAATTCCGCACAAGAAACCAGAAACCCACACGGTTAGTATTGGTGGATCAATGGACAAACATTATTAACTTCTTCATTCACTACTCATCAATTCACACAACTTTATTCCCCGCCTCCAAACATATATATAATTAAGACAGTTCTTTCCTTGCACATTTTCGATATGTGCTTTTAGCAGAATATTTGCTTTTCTATATGATATATCTTTAAATACAGAATCCCATCCTGCTACAAATTCACACCCACACACCAAAAATCCTCATGGCTTTTCCTTCTTTCCCAGATGTCTTTTCTTGGATTAGTCAAAACCTTCCACCAAAATCAGACAACATTAACTCCATCAACCTATGCCCTTCTTCTTCTTCTTCTTCATCTCAGCCTTCCCTCAAGCTCTCAATCAATAACCCTAATCACAACTCCTGTGTCACCCTCTCCATATCTGCAGACTACAACCTCCCTGTCTTCCTCTGGACATCCAAGAAAATACTACCAGACGACAACGACAACGACGCACTTCACACCCTCGTTACTAATTTCATCGAAGACGTCTTGAAATACTGCCCGAATAAAAGCCCACTCCCTGTCAAAATCCCACAAACATACTCCGAAAACGACAGCCTGATGAAAGACATCTTCAACTTCTCGTTTCTCAGCCTCACTTTCATCATCTGCATCTACGAAGCGCCTACCGATCTACGCGGGTCGTGTCTGAACACCCTCAGAGACAACTTTGCATGCCGGAAATCCAGAGGAGTTTCCAGGCTTCTGATGAGGGTTTTGGGGTCTAACATAGAAGAGCAGTGGATGCGCTCCATAAATCTTGCGATTACTAACTGGATTACAGAGATTGATCGGGCAGCGAATAATGTTGCACTGAGAAGGCTGTCTCCATTGTTTTCCTACTCGTTGTCGACGTTTGGGCTATGG
The DNA here is from genome assembly GCF_026168435.1 of Sesamum indicum. NCBI lineage: Eukaryota > Viridiplantae > Streptophyta > Magnoliopsida > Lamiales > Pedaliaceae > Sesamum > Sesamum indicum. The sequence goes on along the minus strand of NC_142660.1, from coordinate 15,166,595 downwards.
AAAGTTCAATTGTACTGTCCGGTGATGGCCATGAACGTCGACAAGTGCAGCGGTGGTTCGCCCGACGATCGTCTGCTGTTTTCTCTTAACTATCACCAGCTTGAGGGTGTAATACAGTTGAACTATAGGGTGGCAGTTCAAGAGAAGTGGATTGAAGTCATGGTCAACACAGATAATATAAGGTAATATTTGTAACCTAAACATAATTGAAAATGATCCCATTTCATTTCTAAACATTAATAATTTTATTTTGTAATCCACATATATCTAGGAGATCTCTATCATTACGTATATTTATAGGGTTAAATCCAATATATCACCACTAGAAACAAAAAAAAATATAATTGCCTACACTTTTAATGATTGTGACTTAAAGTCGTGGTGGATAACTATTATTAACTATTGGGTATAAAATCAATGCAAAGAATTATATTATCTACGATGAAAAATATTTTTTATCACGGGTTTTAGCCATGAGAAACTATTTTAGCCACACTCTAAAAAATTACGGGCACAACCGTTATGTTATTGTGGTCAATATCTATTTATTATTAATCATAGCAATTAACCGTGATTAAATGTTATATTTTCTTTCTATTACTGTACTTAAAATTAATAACAGACAAAAACCTACTAAAAGAAAAAAATACAGCATGAGCCTGAATTTTGGAAAAAGGGCAACGGGACGTCATGATATGGGATGGATTAGAATTTTATTGTAAACCTTATTTCATTTTCACTCAATTCAATATACACACATCATATATATAAGGATAAATTCATATTTTTTATTTAGAGAAAACTTTTATATATGTGGCATGTGTATATTGGATGGAGTAGAAATTAATGAAATAGGATTTGCAATAAAAAATCTCATGTAGATATGGAAATTGTGATGATCAACTTTTTCTCTCCCCAAAATTCAAGGGTCACGTTATATATATGTATATATTTGTATTTATTAGTATTTTTCCAAAAAAGATGAAATGCATGCAATTACATTTCGCGATCACAAAGTAGGATGTTATTTGAAGTTAACCTTAGGATTAATTTGGATACTTAGTATCGAAGCACACTATATCATATAATAAGTAGAATATACTTGTCATATGATTGGTCACTTTTATTGAATTGTACATTAATCATACAATAAATATATTATACGTATCATACAATTGATTTAGGATCCGGATTAAAATTTATCATTCTTGGTTCCCACAATTTTCAAATAATTTCCATATTTATTTACTTTGAATATTATCTATTTATTCAATATTTTTAAAAGTTTAAATTTCAACTAACATTTAATTTTATTTTTTCTCCAACCTCAACACGGTAAAGAAAACAAATTAAATGTTGAATTGACATGTTTAATTATACTTGATCAGGTGCGATGTCGTCAAGCTCCTGACGGACACTCTCCTCCAAGAACGCGGCGCCGGAACTTCCGAAAAGCACTTCCCGTCACGAATATCTCTCCAGATCACTCCGGCCACCCTGCAGGCCAACGTCATAAGCATATCAGTGAGCAAATCCTCAGAGAATCCCCCCCGAGAGATCGGCCTAGAAAAGGGCGTCGAAGCATCATTCCAGCCTCCAAACGCAGTAGGCCTCCACTTCTCAGCCGGCGAGACCGTCACAACCAGCCTCAAGCCCTGGAAGTTCGAGCAATCCGTCTATGGGAACACCGCGATTCTGAACTGGTTTCTGCACGACTCGGTGGACGGGAGAGAGGTGTTCTCGTCAAAGCCGTCCAAGTTTGCGATGCTTCACCCCAAGGCGTGGTTCAAGAACCGGTACTCGAGCGCGCAGAGGCCGTTCACGAGGCAAGGAGGAGTGATCTTTGCGGGGGATGAGTATGGGGAGAGAGTGAGTTGGAAGGTGGATAAGGGGTGCATGGGGAGGAGTATGGAGTGGGAGATAAAGGGTTGGATTTGGTTGACGTATTGGCCTAATAAGCACAGGACTTTCTATACCGAGAGTAGGAGGTTGGAGTTCAGAGAAGTGGTTTGTCTCACTTTGGTTTAGCTTATCATGACCACTAACACGGGAAATTCTGATCCAAATCGAGTTGAAAGGTACGTGAACTAATAATATAATAAGTGCAACATATTTATAGTGCGATTGATATATAATTTAAGAAAAATATCGATCAACTATGTCTAAAATTTAGGGGTGGTTTACTTTTTAACATAGGATAAATGGTGGGTAGGGGTCAATTCATTATGTGGTTTAAGATAAATTAACAAATTTAATGAAGTGTATATTTCAATCGGCTGAATGATGGATAAAAAAAATTGGGTATTTACTTTGTAGTGTGATAAACATTCCAAATGTGGTCTTTTGTGGGGAAAAATGCAAATTTTACCATGTAATATGAGGTGGTATAATTAGGTCTTATAACTAAAAAGTTGGGCATATTGAAATAAAATTTGCGAAAATTTGCCAATTTTATTTGACATGATTTGTACGTAACTCAAATAAATTGGGGAATTCAATCAAAATAATGATATGATTTTATAATAGGATTAATGTATTTTAGATCACGTACAAGTCACATGATATTTTATGATGAAATTAGCAAATTCCAACCAATTTTTGTATGATCTAATTGCAAAAATAGATTTCAATAGACCAAGAATATTATCCCAATACTTGAAGGAGTAAATTGCAAATTTTCAAGCCCCAAATCCATTCCATTCCTTATGTGTAAATGGGTTTATGGAACAAGTGAAGTCAGCTGCACGCCACGTGGGGAGAGGGAGTTGTCAGGTTTACGGGTCTTTTGGGCCGATTGTCCTTATTGTGTCATGATCATAGGTTGAGTTTAAGGGTGTCTTGAGCCTCCGTCCTCCTTTTTGGACTATTTGGCTCTTTGGGCTGCTAGAGCAAGTATATTAGGTGTTAAGGGTTGGACTGCCACAAATGTTCTTATCTTCTTGGATTGAGCCTCCTCACACATGCACATCACAGATAAAATAAAAGAGCATTCGGAAGTGTGAAAAATAATTTCAAGTCAAGTAAATCTAATCATTACGTATATCCACTTGGAATTTTGATAATATTATATTTCAATTTTATGGCAATAATTTGATATTGATTGGAAAAATTCCATGTGGACTAAAGAGTATGGAACATAGTCTTGAATGATTTTAAAGTGCGTTTGGATAAATTAATTTTAATTTGCGGATTTCAAATTAATAGTTGAGATTCATCGATTTGACTTGTATGGTTCATAAAATAAATCAATAAATTTTAAGCCATTCATTGAATTAATCATATATTTCAAGCCTATTGATGAGCCGGAATCGACTAGATAATAATCTAAAATTATATACCTAAATTAATTTTAAATCTCATATCATATTTCAAATATATGATTTTGGAACTCAAAAAATTTGAAATCTATTATTTAAATTCTTAACTGAATCAAATCAATCATTGCAAACACAACCTTTGATTGGATTATTTGTAACATAAGTATTACTAATGGATTATGATAGAAATTTGCGAAGTCAAAGTTCAAACCAAAATTCCTCAAATTAGCCCGTAACTTTATTCAGCCCTAATCACCCAAAGCAAATCCACGTCATCGATCCAGCATATGTAGAACAGTAAATGATTCTCCTCCGTCGATCTCATGGTATGTACGGCTAAAATCCAATCCCACCAAATCACGCGGATAGTCATCCTGGCCGTCCATCAATCCCAAATCCAAAACCCAAAAGCTCAAACAATTTGCGCCAAAAACCCTGAAACCAAAAATTCAAATCATCCGGAAAACGATTCTCTCCTCTCTATTTAACCCAGAACTAATCTTCCCCATTTTCACAATTCACAGGCAATTACCCCTTCAAGATTTCATCCCTCCGTTTCTGTCGGTGAAAAATGTCGGGACGTGGGAAGGGAGGCAAGGGGCTGGGCAAGGGCGGAGCGAAACGACACCGTAAGGTGCTCCGCGACAACATCCAGGGCATAACGAAGCCGGCGATCCGGCGTCTGGCGAGGAGAGGCGGAGTGAAGAGAATCAGCGGTCTGATATACGAGGAGACGAGGGGAGTTCTCAAGATATTCCTGGAGAACGTCATCAGAGACGCCGTGACCTACACCGAGCACGCCAGGAGGAAGACGGTCACCGCCATGGACGTTGTCTATGCTTTGAAGAGGCAGGGCCGCACACTGTACGGCTTCGGCGGCTGATCTTTGCTTCTCTTTTACTGGGTTCTCTTCTTGTGGTTTGTGGGTCTTTGCTTTTTGTTGTATAATTGAATGATTCCGAGTAGTGAAACATTAGATTCAGGTGCTGCTGCTGCTTATTATGTAAAATGGATTTAATTATATTGAATTATTTTCAATTCAGCTCATAAAAAACAAGTTTTCTTTTTCCAAGTATTTTCTCTTTCTTTCCAAAGTTTGAATTTATTATCTCTTAAATTATGGACCTCAAATTCACAAATTGAATTTGCGTTGACTAACAATAAAAACACTTTCTAAATAACGTTAGAAATACAATTGCATTTTCCATGTCAAAATAAAAAAAGAAAAAAACAAAAGAGAAATTGAAAAGTACAATCACGTGCACAACGCCAAATGTATGGTGAAGTTGTACCTTTGAGCCCCATCAACAAGTCAAACTACTATCCATCCACGTACATTCCACGTCAGAAGTCCCCGAAAGCAGCAAACAGTAAAGTAGTAGTACATCCTCCTACCAATTGGATCTCGCCGCTCACCAGAAAAGATGTAGCGCTGCATCCGTCGCACCCGAACAACATATGGATGTGTCTACTGTTAAGCCTCCGGGGTTCTATCTAATCCCTCGCAGTTACAGAAATTGCGCCAGTTGCCGGCGCTACCTAAGCTTTTCGGTTAGTTGCCGCCGCCTTCGCCGGTACTCCGGCGAGGAATGTCAACCGAAGCGGCGCGATGTGCTTATTACTCCGTTCCTGGCGGCAGGAGCTTATGCGTTTCGCTCCGCGGTGGCCAAGGCCGACGAGAAGCCGGCTTTGGAAGGCGAAGCGCGGACTCCGGAGCTACCGCAGCAGGTGGCTGTGAGCTCGACGGCTGAGGTGGAAGCGGATCCGGCGGCGAAGGAGGAGGTGATAAATTCGAGGATATATGACGCTACGGTAATTGGAGAGCCGATGGCTTTGGGAAAGGACAAGAAGAAGGTGTGGGAGAAGATGATGGATGCGGAGATTGTGTATTTAGGGGAGGCGGAGCAGGTTCCGATCCGTGATGATAAAGAGCTGGAGCTTGAGATTGTTAAAATTTTGAGAAGGAGGTGCGTGGAAGCTGAGAGGCCTATGTCTTTGGCTTTGGAAGCTATTCCTTGTGGCTTGCAGGAACAGCTCAATCAGTATATGGAGAAAAGGTTTGATTTCTAATTCAATATTAGGTGGTTATTGTTCTAGAATTTTCAAGTTCATCAAATGCTTGGAGTCTTGTGCGGTTGATGCATAATGAAAATATGGATTGGAGAACCTACTGCCGCAGTAGTCTATTTAATAGCGTTGTTAGTAGATATTGGAATAAGCAGCATTGTCATGTTAGATTAAATCGCAGTTAATTATTTTTTTGATACATATCGTTCTTTAACTTGAATGAGTTCTATTCTAAGATGTTGATTTGTTTATTTCTTTGAGATATTTGGTGGCGATGAAATGTTTTTTTATGTTTACCTTTTTGTAATATTGGCATTAACATCTTAAAGAAGATCATTCTAAAACATATATTTGTTGGAATATTTTTAGAATGATATACTCTTTTTGATGTCACCATCGCCCTCTACATCCTCTATGCCCCTCCATGCTGGTGACAGTTCTTCATACTCTCCACTAGGTTCTCTGATATGCTAAACATGTGCACATCTTGTTTTGAGAATTTGTAACTTGTGGCAGGATTGACGCAGACACCCTAAAATCTTTTGTAACACATTGGCCGCCCGAACGTTGGCAAGAATATGAGCCTTTATTAACTTACTGCCAAGAGAATGGGATTCGACTGGTTGCATGTGGCGTGCCACTTGAGGTACTAATTGCTTCCGTATGTTTAATGGACAACGAGAGTTCTGTTATTTAGTATTGGCTAAAATTCTTGGGAGCGAAACTACATATTCTATAAAATGAAAAAGAAAAAGAAGAGAAAGAAACAAATAGCGTGCAAGCATGACTGTTCGTGGAGAACAGTTCTTTGTGGAGGCTTGTTTCCTGTGTTTATTGGGTAGTTTTTAGAAGTTTTGCATTGTTATTTGTTACTATTCCTTCTACACCCATCTTTATGTCAATCATGTTATCTAAGCTTCATATATTGACAATGCGAATCTCTGATTGGACTTGATATTTATCTGGTCTTATTGGTCGGATAGGTTCTACGAACAGTGCAAGCTGGAGGTGTTAGTGGGCTTTCTAAGGTTGATCGTACAAAATATGCTCCTCCAGCTGGCTCAGGTTTCATCTCAGGATTCCCTTCTATCTCCAGGAGATCATCAATAGACATAAACTTTCCCAATCAATCTGCTCTTTACGGTCCAAGGTCATATCTTTCTGTACAAGCAAGAGCTGTTGAGGATTATGCAATGTCCCAGGTCATCTTACAAGCGGTGAAGGATGGTGAATCCATTGGCATGCTCGTTGTAGTGACAGGTGCTAGCCATGTCACATATGGGTCAAGAGGAACTGGGCTACCAGCGAGGATTTCAAGGAAAATTCAAAAGAAAAAGCAAGTGGTTATACTACTTGACCCTGAACGACAAGACATACGACGAGAGGGTGAAGTCCCTGTTGCAGATTTCTTGTGGTATTCTGCAGCAAGACCTTGCAGTAGAAATTGCTTTGATCGTGCGGAAATTGCTCGAATTATGAATGCGGCGGGTAGAAAGAGAGATGCCTTACCCCAGGTTTGTTCCTGAAACAGCTGCTTAGTGTTCCACATATTTTTTGGGCTGTTATTCAAAATCTTTAAACTGCTGCGGACAAGTTAAGGAAGGATCTTGGGTAGGCTTTATAATTCCCTTTTATTTTCTTTTTTTCTTTTACAAGTGCTATCATTTAAAAAAACCTTAGCATAGAACTCCTTTGCCTCTGTGTCCAGAGGAATAAATAGCATAACACAGCTTGAAGAAGGTGTTAATGTGCATCATGCATAAGATGATGCAAGAAAGCTAGTTAACATGAAACTTTAAATTTGAGGGCTTAATACTGAGCAGAGCATTTTAATGTATCTGACAACAAATAGAAACTCCGTTTATAGTGTGTCCTTTCTCTGGTCAAGTTAACAATTTTAACCTTATGCGTTCCAGATTCACAATTACATTGAGTTTTTTTTTTTCTCAAGAAAATGGTATAGGGTGGAAGGAGCCAATGAATTGCTACTGTTAGAGAATAGGCAAGCTATTCTTTTAACTATTATCTTGAAACTTTTGATTATCAGAAAAATTAAAAGGCTCCATATGTTGTCATGTTAAAGCCTGCAAGTTGTACTAGGAAGTTATATTTGTATGTCGCACTCCATAATATCAAGACGAATTATGAGCTTTTCAGGACCTTCAAGATGGACTAGATCTTGGCCTGGTGTCACCAGAAGTGCTTCAAAACTTTTTTGATTTAGAGCAATATCCTATTATATCAGAATTGACTCATCATTTCCAGGTATACTTTATTTGATCTTTCTTGGACTCTCCAATTTGATCACATTGGTTAAGGTCAAATGTCACGTGAAAAGTATTTCTACCTGACATGTTGTTTTAATGCACAGGGTTTCAGGGAGAGACTGTTAGCTGATCCAAAATTTCTACATAGATTAGCCATAGAAGAAACCATCTCAATTACAACTACCCTCCTAGCACAGTATGAGAGGCGTAAAGAGAATTTCTTTGAAGAGCTTGATTATGTTGTCACCGATACACTAAGGGGAATAGTAGTTGATTTTTTCACTGTATGGCTTCCAGCCCCAACATTGTCATTTCTCTCGAATGTGGATGACGTTAATGCACCCGGCAGCATGGAAGCATTAAAAGGTCTTTTAGGGTCCATACCAGATAATGCTTTTCAGAAAAATCTTGCAGGGAAGGACTGGACGTTGAGTCACAGAATTGCATCAGTACTTGTTGGTGGTTTTAAACTGGCTGGTGTTGGATTCATTTCTAGCATTGGAGCAGTGGCTTCCTCCAATATATTGTATACAATACGGAAGTTTCTTAATCCAACCCTTGCTAGCAAGCAACAAAATAAACGATCACCTATACTAAAAACAGCACTTGTGTATGGATCATTTCTTGGAACCTCAGCCAATCTGCGTTATCAGGTAAGTGTCGTTTTTCTCATAAACATTAGATTTCTTACCTCTATTTAACATTTTCTTGTTTATTGAAAAGGAACTATGTAATATTTTGTTTTCCTGTAAATGTGAATGGTTGTATGCTGCACTCGTTGCACTTTCGTTGTAAACGGCTACTAGTTTGAGGCTGTTGCATTAGGTCTGCCAATAAGTTTTGATGTGCTTTTTTTCCTTCTCCCACATTTCTTTGTTCGTCCCTGTGTATAATATTTTTTGCCTAAGCCATGATCCCTCTAGTTCCAGAAGTGAAGTCCTCATCCTGTTAATTTTCAGCTGCAAATCATTAAACAATGATTTGCTAGTATGGATAGTTTGTGATGTATAGCCATTTGTTGATAATCAAACAGTGGTGTTGCTTTGCAAAACATTCTTGCTACCATCATGAACTTTATTTGGATATACCTCTACTTAAAAGGTGGAGTTAATGGAACCTAAATAGAGAACTTTTCTTCTTTAAATCTGCAATTCAGATAATCTATTTAATTCTCTTTGCTCATTGAGTTCGTAATAAAAATAATATTCCTTTGCTCGTACAGGTTATTGCAGGAATTGTGGAGCACAGGATTTCAGAGCAGTTCTCCGACCAGACATTACTTGTAAATATGATATCTTTTGTGGCTCGAACAATCAACTCTTACTGGGGAACCCAGGTAAAGAAAACATGGCAGTCTTCTCAAAATTGTTAAATCTTGATATTTCCAAGGAGCCTATTTTGTTTTTCACTCTGAAATCTTTACAGTAATTGGCTGATGTGAATCTTCTCTTATTTCTGCAGCAATGGATTGATCTAGCACGGTATACAGGACTCCAGGCTCGTAAGAGCGAAGATGTTCACTTTCAGGCTCCAGATTCTCCAAATTCTGCTGCATTAGAATGCAACATGATTGAAGATTCTAAGATTGATGAAACAAAGCAATAGACGATAGCCCTTGTTCTCACTTCTGCGCCTTCGTATTTTTCTTTTTTGTTTTACTAGTTTCTGTTCGCTCAAGTTTTAGCAACGGTGCATAGTGCAGAAGGCTGAAAACAAATCCGCGCCAGATGAATATGTAACTATGGTTGCATTTGGCATAGATTCAAGAAATATATTATTTAACTGTTTCTTATGGAATCTATTTTCCGTAGCTGAGATTTATAGTCTCATCTAAAACACGCGGTTGAATATAGACTATCACTGATATTACTTTTCCTTTAAGATTAAAGTTTACTTAATTGAAAACGCATGCATGCCCCAAAACTATCAAGTCTCTCAAAAACCTGCTATCCTTGACATCTACAAATTCAATTTCAGTACCAGCTTGGAAACGTTTGATGAGATATCTTACAGAGATATCCAGTAATTGTTCCCAATAGAAAAGAATACGTGAAAAGGAGCGTTTTCATTCGGCTAAACTTGTCATTGTCAGCTGCAAAGTGATTCAGCTCTGTTCCAGCTCCTCGTTCGTCATCCTCTTGAGCAGCTGTTGCTTGATCGTTTCGAGTGCAAGCTCTACTTCTCTCAACTGTGTGTTATTTTTGTGTAGATCAGATTTGTGAATTCCAACAGATAATATATGATGCAAGTAGAGCCATAATCCATACCTGTTGTTTGGCGAACCTATTATGGACAAACAAGCCGCTGAACAGATCAAAACTATCTCTTGATGTGCTCTCCTTCTGCATGTACTCCCTTGTTAGCATGCTACTATAGCAGACTAATACAGATTATATGTTAGGAATGACGAACAAAGGTAAATTGTCTGCAAAGCAAGATGACACACAGAAAACATACAATCTCACGGGGTGCGGAGGTGACTTCCTCCTATACTCATCAAGATTTATTATTTAAGATAGAAAACTATATAATTAAAGGATATGGCATTCATGGTAAAATGACCAAAACATTCCTGGAAAACTCCGCCAACTCACTGAGGAATTGGATCATCAAAAGCTAGGCAAAAGTGTAACATGTATCAGGCACTACATTCCATCATTATTGTTCGCAAGACTACAAAGTAAGAAGTATGCATATCTTGGCATGGTAGGAATTCTGCCACAATGAAAACAAGAGAGTATGGATCTTTGAACTATAAAGAAAGAAGGGAAAGAAGTCTTCCTCTTGCTTTCCTTCCCTTAGACGGGAGCACACTAAGAAGGAAAGAGGCACTTTTTGCTCCTAGAAACCATTGTCTAACCATCATCATCCCAAACAAAATTGAGCATGAAGTTTATTGAGATTGATATGAGTGGGCTGGTCTAAGCAGAATGTAATGCAAATTACACTAAACTTAACAGAGTTTACCACTTCCACCAGCTTCTGAAATCCCTTCGTGTCTATGGGAGTTGGTTCGACTTCCATTTCTGCCAAGACCCTGTTCCACAAAGAACATGCATTATTCCTTTAACCTATATTTTAAACTTTTCCAAAACCACAATACTTCATGAGAAGTTAATACCTGCCAATGGTGTGGGTGAGGAATTGACTCCTGGCAGCTAATTTATCGTGCTCTTCACAAGCCATCTCCATCATTTTGCAACCCTGTTTAATGATTCACAAAACTTAGATAACATGCTTGGACATAAAAATGCACAGATAACTGATTTTGAGTTCGCGCCAGGAAGGTAGCTACTCTAGTATTAGCTTGCACAATTTTAAACACTTCTTTCACAAGTATTTCTCAATTCCAGCGCATAATTTCCTTATTGGCATGAATAAGACCTAAGAACACCGAATATTTAACATCTTGGAGGCTAATATGTCTTATTTCTTTGAATTATTACTAAACTTGACTGCTGGTTTCTTCATTACAGCATAAATTTGTCCTACCTCAGATGCAAAAATCTGCAAGAAACTTGAGCAAGTAGCTTCATTTGTTATCCGAACTTTATCATACATGAAACTAAGATCCTTCCACCCATGTCTCCCGCTTTCTGGGCCGAACATTGGATGTGTGCACAACACATCAGAATCACTAGGCAACACCTTTTGAGAAATAATCAAAAGGGCAACCACATAGAATCCGTCACAAAACATATTTTCATGAGCACAAAAAAATATCATTATCAGGAGAAAGATCGTGAAAGTTTTCGCATACTTGCAGCATAAGGTCTCTAGGGTATTCTTTCACCGAGAGCACATCAACAAAGAGTGTTGGTTTTCTTAAGCAATTCAACGGCAGTGACTTGATCACTTGTGACAGAGACAGAATCGACGTGGACAGAAGTATAACATCATTGTTGGATTCAAGGAATGCATTCATATCTCTGTTCAATATCTCATTTCACTGTTAACATATATTCCCACAAATGATGTATAAATCTCTAGCAAACAATGTTGAAAAGGTGTTTGTTGAAATGCACCTGAAAAATGAAACGCCCAACTGAGTGCAGAGGTCAGTGTAATCTGATCTTGAGGTTGCCCTGATGGAATGGCCTTGCTTGATCATGGTTTTCACCAAGAATTGAGCAAAAGGGCCAAACCCAATTATACCTATTTTCAGATAATTCTGTGAAGAGGAAGACATAGTTGACAACTTGAATCAGGATGGGTAGATGGTTGAAATCAGTAGACGGGTTGAAGAAGAAATATCTAAATATATCATCAAATCTCATACCAACTATGGAGAAGTTTTAATGGCCTATTGATAAAGAGTATTAGGTAAGTCAAAGTCCTCTTTATTTGGTTGATCTCAAATTTGAAATCTTTATTATTTTAATTTAGGATAAATTACATCTATTTTTTTTTATAAAATTTAATATAATTGTAAATACTTATTCGTTATTTAAAAACTTACGAATACACCCTTAAATAGAAAATAATCATATAACCTCTAGACTGTGAGGTGAACAAACTATTTTACCATTGCTTAAATTTTTTGAAAAATAATAAAAAGAAGAGGGTGGATAAAATAAATAATTCTTAAAAATAATAGTCTATAAAAATATTATAAAAAGATTCTAAAAAAAATATAAAATTATGACTCATAATTCAAAAGGCATTTTGGTCATTTCAATTTAAAAATTGGATGAAAACCTAACGGAACTTAACGAAATTGGCTCGTTGTTCGACGAACATTAAAATCAGATGGGGTATTTGTCATTTCTAAAACAACAAGGATGTATTTACAATTATGCAAAACCTCAGTACAGGTAGTTGTAATTTACCCTTTAAATAAATATTTTAGTTTAGGGATAATTACGTCTACACCACTAGCTTATGGTCTATTACACAATCATTCACGTTTTTTGAAAATTACCAACACACTCATTGGAACGATCAACATCATTTACACAAATCAATCCTGTTTTTTAAAAAATTACACGCATATTTTCCAAAAACGTCAACAACGTTATACAAATTATTCCATCTCTTTGGTTATTAGGAATAATTTCTATAATTATTCAAAAGATATGGTGATTCCTATAAATAGATCATAGATGGCGACTACAAAATAATTATCATTTTATTTTATAAGCACTAGATATATATAATTCTGATTTTCTATATCTGATTTGAGTCGAAATATGCTACCTTCCTCGACGAGTCTGAGCTTACAATGTATCCACCCCAGATGTTGTAAATGGATCCTAAGGAGTAAATGCGTATGTTAGGTTAGTTGGGTTTGTATTCTACTAAAACTCTCCTACGCTCAAGTTAGATCAAGTCGAGGTAGAAATATGCGATCTGTGAATTCAAATGGAAATATAATAAATGCATGTTACCTTAAATAACTCAAACATGAATTTATAGGCTCCATGTGTTTGATGTTGAGTGGTTAGAGGAGGCCTTAATTATACCATACTCATGTATTTTAACATTTTTATTAGTTCCTTTGTCTCAAAAACAAAATTGCATTGTTTGTTGTTCTACACATGCTTGCTTCTCATTCAACCTTTTCTTTAACCCTAAACCCAGCCTGACTCCCACTGCTCTGCTGACAAACTCAAGATTTACAAATTTCTATCTATATCTATATGCAATGTTCCAACTTGGGATCAGGATCTCAGGTCATACACACAGCCACTCAACGACTACCTCCTAAATCATGCACTGATTCATGGCTAATCACCACCGGTCTCATCATTCTATTCCTCAACTTGTCTACATGTAGTCTTTGCTGCTGCACCACCAGCACCGACGCGGTGCTCTTGAAATCCGGTGATGATAGGATATCCCCGATCACCCCGAGTTCCGGGCATTCGCTCCAATCCCCAAGCCCCATCAGTACCTCAGATGCTTGATGGTTCCTTCCCACCAACATTAAATCAAAGCAATTGTCAATACTTCTTAGACATGCTGCTAAGCCGACTGCGTCTTTCACCACATGTTCTTGGTATTTAAACTTCCTGTTTCCCTTGTTAGCTTCCCGGACTTCGTCTATCAAGCTGTTATCTTGTTTTCGTTCTCTAGCCGAGTCGTAGCGGTATAGTAGGTAGCGTATTATAGTTAGTGTGACCTTGTTGTGTCGTCCCATACGTGCCCCATAGAAGAGTGACTCTGCATCGTCTGGACCGCCTATGTAGATCACAGCTACACGGTAGATGGATTGGTTATTTAGTATGGACAAGGATCTGGTTAGGATCCCCCGGTCCACAAGAATTCCGACAGAGCATGGTGCATTCTCCAAGACTTTGACGTTCATGTTCTGCATGGACCGGTTCGTTGACCCGATGGATCCATCAATCGCCCAGTGCCTGTGGAATGGGAGAATGAGGATAGTGGCGCTCTGGTCTAGTGCCAGACGACAAATGTCATCGTGCACCGTTTGGAAGTGTGAGATGGCGCTGAACACCTGTACTGTCACGCAGCTTTGGTTGCAGAGCTCGTATTGGTGCAGGGCACTGATAATGTGGTCTGATTTGGAGTTGCTTGGTTGCAGAATCCGTGTCAACTGATGAGCAAGGAGCATGTTGGTGGCTCGGCCCCCTGGCTCTTCTAGCAGGACGGCTATGACGGCGATAGGGCTTCCTTCTCTCGCATCTGAGGCTTCGAGTATGTTTATGATGCAAGGTACATTGTCCTGGTCCTTGATGCAGACTAGTATTCGGAACTCAGAGTCTTGCTTGGTATGCTGAATGGTCCTCCTCTTGAGCGGAAAGTGTCGTTTTGACGGATCATGGAGCAGTTTTATCAGAGGAGTTACCAGTGCTGTCACTCCAATCACTGATATAACACTCAGAGCAAACTCCTGATCTGTTAGCACCTGTCTTCAAGTGAGTTTTCTGAAGGTAGTTAGTATAAGCATTAGTACTATTAACCTGAAGAAACAGCTTATAATGAAGTGAGTTTAGTTCGTTACCCCGCTGTCCCTCCACATATTGAACATAATAAGTTCACAAATGCCTTTTCCATTTATAATAAGTCCAATCACAACAGAGTCGTAAAAGTATATGTTCAAGAAGCGAGATGCAAGTACAACAACGCCAATCTTGATTAGGCAAGTGAATAAGATCAGAAACGCCACGATCCACAACGAACGTAGATGAATCTTGTAGATGTTGGTTTTTAGTCCACTAATGGTGAGGTACGTCGGGTAAAGAAACTTCCCGATGGGCAAATCAAGTTTTGAGATCATCGGTGAACCTAAAGGCGGCCCATCAGGCACGACAAGGCCAAAGATCAGCGGCCCCAGCATGAAGTGCTGCCCAATCATTTCTGAAACAAGTGCAGATAGCAGAACGCCGGTAAAACAGAAGAGCACATATTGCTCCTGCAAAGGCTCTAGAGTAGGCATTCTTCTTACTGTTGCTTTCACAATCGGCCTAATGATGTAAACCATAACAGCCACAAACAGCATTGCTGATGAAATTGCACATGCAGATTTCAGAGGATCAAAGCCGGATTGCTGTATTCCAGAGACTACAATGAGAATAACCGTGCTGATGAAGTCACACAACATGGCCGTTGAGGCAGCTATACGGCCCACATCGCTGCTGGCCATCTTGAGCTCGATGAGCAGGCAAGAAACATTTGGGAACGCGGTTATGCACTGAGATGCTCCGAGTAACGGAAGTGCATTTGCAAGTGAATCATCCATATGGACATAAGACTTCAAGACTGTAGCCAATGAGGAGGAAAACAAGAGCGTAATGAGCATGCTCGAGATGCCAAGGACAAGGGCCTGCCTCCCAGGCCGGAATATCGTTCTAGTATTCATCCTAATGCCAATCGCAAAGAGAAAGAATACAATACCAAATGAGGCAGTTGTTTCCAGTGTCATAACACTTCTAGAAGGAAATAAGGCCGTTCCCATGATATCCTCACGTCCTAATACCGAAGGGCCGAACAGTATTCCACCCTGTGTGATAGTGATCAATCTAAAATGTTAAAATTAGCTACTTGGTTTTAATGACTAGTAGCAATGAACGCAGTAATATAGCTTGCTGAGGATATTGATGCACAACAATGCATTTCTTAAAAGCAAACCTATATTTTTCGTCCCGAAGAATATACTTCTGATCCTTCTCTTTACGTAATTCTTAATTTTAGTCTCAACTTTCCAAAGTAGAACAACTTATTTCATAGCACGAAAAATACCATTTCACCTCTTAAATGAAACAGTAGGTACTACGATGCATGCAAGAAAATACGAGAAACACATGTCTTACAAGAATTTGAGCGACGATAGATGATTGTCCAAGAGGGTGGAGGAAAATCTCGATGAGCAACGACCCTAAGGAGATTGCTGAAAGCTGCATCAAGACAAGAGGAACAGCATAGTTCAAAGGGTTTCTCTTGATCCATGTTCCAAATGTGGCAATGTTGTCTTTGTATTGACACACAATAAACTTGTTTCCGACAGATACTTCATGTGACATTTTAGTCTAGTTTCCTATTCTTTACTTTGTTTTTCTTCTTGTTTCTTTTGATGATTCAGTAATGAAATTTGAATAGTACAGAAGAGAAAACATGATGCACGATTGGTTCAACAAAATTTTGATCAGACATCTTCATTTTCTCACGCACTAAAACGCAGTCACTTCACACAGTACCATGAGCAGAATGGAAGGTTTGCCTTTAGTTTTGGTGGCTTTTAGGAATGTTGTTAAGGGCATGTGGACTATAGCTTTACATTTGGTATTATGAGGGCACATATATATTCTTTCTTTATTCACAACTACTATGATTTGCAATTTTTCTTTTCTTGATCAATATTTATATCTCTGTTAAGAAAATTATAATTTTGGTCCCGTAATTATAGATATGATAATTTTAGTTATGTTGAAATTCAATTCGACAATTAAGTGTTGTAAACTTAAAAATTGATACGTTAAGGACAAAATCTATCGAAATTACAAACTCGTTCAAAGGGACATGCAAAATTCTAGCTAAATTTGAAATTTTCAATGAATTTTGTTCTTAGTGTGGCAATCGTTTCAATTGCATAGCTTCATTGTCAAAAATTTTCTTTTTAATTATATTTTCTTAATGATTTCTTTTTTTCATGAAAGGATACTAAAATTACATTCATTCTATATATAAAATACTATTATTGGTTTTGATATCGGTTGGAAATTACTTCTATAAAATATTTTTGTGCGATAATTACTAAATTAGATAACTTAAGAACATATTTATAAAAAAAGTATTAAAACATATATAATACTTTAAAAAATATAGTATGTATAATAATGTAATGTCACATAATCTAAGTACTTATGCACATACATAAATAGTTCTTTAGACATCAAGTTAATGCTTAAATATGCTATCGCGTTAATCATTTTAAAAGATAGTTGATAAAAAAATAAAAATAAAACAAAATAAAAAGTAGCGTAAAGTCATCATATACAGCTTTGTTCAAGTAGTAAGATTGATGTCTCATAACCAAGATTTTATATTTGAATTCCATGAATATGATTCGGTGCTTCATTTGAATGTATGACTTGATTTGCACTTATCACATATTTAAAATATTACCTAGACCCACTGTATAGTTAGAGTCAGAGTAAATTACAACGAGCTCTTTTAAAATTTGGTATAATTACAAATACTTCTTTGTTATTTGGAAAATTATTAATACCCACAATTAGCCCAAACCATTAGTCTATTTTAGGTTTTCATTCATTTTTATTTTATTTTTGATGATGAACTAACCAAAATGTCATTGTGGACTATAAATTATAATTTTAGTCATCTTTGAAACTTTTCTTTGGATTAAAGTGAATAATTACTTTTACGATTTTTTAAATTTTTCTATCCACCTGGTCTGATTTTTTTATAATTTTTTTTAAAAAAAAATACAGTAAGGGCAAAGTTAACAATATCAGACCTCTCCATCGAAGATTATATAATTTTATAGAAAATCAGAGGGATATTTGTAATTTTCAAACAATGATAGAGTATTTGTAATTATGCTAAATTTCAAGAGAGCTCATTGTAATTTACCATAGAGTTAAAACTTAAAAATATCCAAAAAAGTTTTTCCATTTTTTTAAACTTTTATTAGCAAAACTCTAACAATGAATTTGTCATTCTGTTGATTCCCTTTGGTTTCTGGGGTTAGAGGCCGGTAAATTACATCATTTTTAGTATCACAAAGAGGTAAATTGTACTTTACTTTTTTACAGAGTTTTTTTTTGTACTTTTTCGTTAATACAGGGGTAATATTATATGTAACCCTTGTTTCTAAGTAGACTTCAAGAAAAGGTATATATGATTTTTTAAATAATAAAAGATTATTTATAAATAACCCGGATTTCAAGGAATATAACTGTAATTTACCTTACAAATAATACAATATTGAAAATGAAAAAAAGGTAGGAATCACAGCAAGAAATTTGGTTGGGCTTCTAAGTAGTTTAAATACCCTTAACATTTTGGTGTTGCACCACCAAGGCAGAGATAGGCGTACTAAGATCAGGAGCAGCAAGCATGTCTCCCACTGGACCAAGCTCAGGAATATCATTCCATTCACTCAGGCCCAACAACTGCGGCGTGTCGTCCTTATGCCGTCGTCCCACCATGATCAGATCAAATGCTTCTTCCATGGCATGAATGAGCAGAGCCGTTTCGGCCCCGTCTTTTACTCTCTCCTCTTTGTACACTATATTATCCTGGTGTGTCCCTTGCATCCTTGTCTCCTTCAATATCTCTGCATCAAGCACCGCATCCCATTGGCTGTCGCCAGCGTATATATCCCATGGAACGAACCGGACCACTGTCAAGTGCACATCTGGGGACTGCGCCATGCGTCTTGCGTAAGCTAACGCCTCACGGTCGTCCATTCCTCCGAAGAAAGCAACTCCCACGTTGTATGTAGCGGAAGGATTACGACGTACTTTGTGACGGTCGATGAGAATGGAGACGGAACAAGGGGCCATTTCCAATACATCGCTGTTGATTGCTCTCAAGCTGCCACTGTCGAGTATCATTTTTCCCTGGTGGTTCCACTTTCGGTGAAATGGAAGAATAATCAAGGACGCCAATTTGTTGAAGGCGACTGTGCAGATATCGTGGTGCATGAACTTTGTTAGGGACATGGCTGTGAATTGCTGCACAGTGACGACTCCTGCGTACTGCTGTTCGAACGAGGACAGAACCTCAATCATTTTTTGTGTCCGAGTGCCACCTGATGACTTTTGGCCTAACTGGTGATCAATCAGTTGAGGATGAGCACGACCAGCAAGCTCCACCAGATGCAGAGCATAGACCGCAAGTGGACTTTCTCTACTGGGAAAAGAAGCTTCAAGTATTTTTCTGACGGCTAATACATCATCTACTCGATGTCCGCATGAAAGAACACGCAGCTCAGAGTGGAATGCAGTATGCTGAATGTCTCTTTTCTGATAGCCGGTATACATTCTTGAATAATCATATAGCGCTTTCACGATTACATTAGCAGCCGCAGCTTGTATTAGAACCGACATAGTCAGCATCGAAAAAGTTTCCCCGTCAAATGTCTGTGATTCATCAGGGAAAAAAAAGAAAAAAAGTTTCATACTCGAGTCTACAGAGTGAAATAAATAGTTCAAACCTATGAATACTGATAATCTTAAACCGAAAAATACAAGACAGAGAAAGACGGAGAGAGGGCCGATGAAATAGGGACGTAGCCAAATTTGACAGCTTGGACACTGAAAAGTTTCTGAAGGAGACATGAATATTTTTCTGCCTCATTTCAGCTAATGGTTCATTTAAATTGGAAATAATAAAGTGATAACAGGAAGAAATTTTGCAAGGATATGGAAGCACCTGATTCACAGCATTGTAGTAATAAAAGGACATCTGAACAACTCCTTGAGCACTCATGGTGAATGCAAGAGCAGCAGCATCTCTAAGGGGTACTCTGCAAATTACTGCTGGAACAAAGATTGCGACCAGCTTCAATACCAAACACATGCCAATGACCATCCATACTGTACCAATGAATCTCAGATCATATAGTTCAACTAAATTTACATTCATCCCACAATACGTCACCAAAAGTGGTGCCAGTAATCCTGATACCAAAGTCTCCAACCTGTCCACTAGCGTAGCCCCCAGTGGTGGTCCATCTGGCACAAGCAAACCGAATAAAAAGGGACCATACTGATAGTTAAGTCCCACATTGTCAGTGAGTAAGACCACTACTAGGACAAATATAGACATGAGAATGACATGAAATCTGCTAACTTGTTTTCCTTCCGGTGTCTTTTGGATGATCCATAGGCAGAGTGGCCGCCCCACAAAAAAGATAAATAAAAGCAAGCTGACTGTTAAAAGGGTGGAGTGAATCATGATAATATTTGCAAAGCCCATTTGACCAATTCTCCCATAAGTAATGATAGTGCTGGTGAGGTTGCTAACTAAATCACTGATCAGGGCTGATGCCAGAGCAAGGCGGCCAAGCTCAGAGTTCATGATTTTAAGGTCCACAAGCATGGACGCAATCACAGGAAAAGGGAATAAGTTCTGAATCCCAACTATATTTTTGTAAGCCGGCCACCGATACTTGTGTATACGGCTTTGGTAGAATAGATTTAATACCAAACCACTACTAACTGGAATTGTGACAGCAAGAACTCCTATTGTCCATGCTTTGATACCAGTCCTTAGCACTGTTCTGGGATCCATCTTCACACCACAGAGGAAAATAAAGAAAATGTAGCCAATTTTTGACAGCAAGTCCAAATAGACATCTCCTTCTCGTGGGAACAATGCTACTTGAACTTTTGGCAGCTGTCCTAGTATAGTTGGTCCCAATATGATTCCAGCCTGGTTGAAACAAACTCCAAAGATTTACTAGCAGATAACCATATCTTAATTGAACTTTCTATAACATATCCTTTACATGGATGACATTCTATAGACAAATTAACATGCGTTTAACTTATGTATTTGTGCTGAAAAAATATGATTCCAACAAACGGAAAATTGGAACATCTATCAGAATGCAACTTGTGCCTGGATGTTTCAAATGCAAATTGGCAGTTCCACACCCTGCATGTGACTTTCACTCGCCTAACTTGAATCTAAGGCATATAGTTATCATCCCACATGAAAAAAGGTAGAAGGAATAACATTACGTTAAGGACAGAAAACCAGAATATGAGTTTGTATTAGTTAAATCTTATTCGTTTACTTTCAGCTCAAGGGACTCAAACAAATTACACTTGTTGAGCACTTGAATAATATTACTTTAAGGACAGAAAATAACCATACGAAGCATACATCTTTCATTCAATAACATAAGCGGTATCAACAACAGATGAATTATAATATAAAGAGAAATCTGAATTATCAGAATCCTTCTTTCTTCTCGGATGGCTTTGACAAATTTAAACTAAATCGAGAAATGTACACTAACAATCTACGTGGAACATAAAATAAAGAAGTAACATCTGGCAGGAAGTTTTCAATTTCTCTCATATCATTAATGTGTTTCGTCATCTGATAAAGAAATAACAGCGACGTAGTTACCAATCAACCGGCAATGAAAATTTGCAAGTCCTAGTTGCTTTCTAATTTGCATCTATGGAATCTTTCAGCTCCATAAAATATATAAAGATCTAACTGGAAATTTTCATATAAAAAAACAACTGCAACCCCCCTCCCCCCACCCAAAAACAAGAATGATGATTCTTACACCCGGATCATAAGTCGTGACAATCACAAGCGTCTAGATATGGGGAGTTCCATATTGTCATATGAACCATCGCGATTGTTCCTCACCTTTTGAGAAAAGAAATTCCCCAAAAAGTTGAAGAGACAACAAAAGCATCAACAAGCTCAAATCTTGTAATCATGCAATTACCTCAGTTTAGACATCAAACACAAACAACAAACAAAAAAGTACCAGAAACACCACAAACCAAATATTAGAAACCGTTCCTTATTCAGGCATTTCAATCTATGCATAGGCCCCCAGAATATGACAATAATCTCCCACGCCAAAAGACAAATGGCGAACCCTGCTGCAAAAAACAAGAAAAGAAAAAAGAGAGAAATACCAGGATCTCGGAAACAAGACGAGGCAAATGGAATCGGCGGAGCAAGAGATGGAGGGATTGGGTGAGAATGAAAATGATAGCCAATTGAAGCTGTAGGCGGGGCAAGGCGAACTGTAGGAAGTTTCTGCTGCCATTGGTCTCCCAGATGCCGGGGGAGTGCAGAGCTATATCGACGTAGCAGTAATCATCTGTGACGTTTCCAGGCAGTTCCGGTCGGTGAAGCCTGGAGAAATCAGCAGATCCCGTACCGCCATCCATCGATCAAAATCAGCTTCTGACTGCCCCCACCCGCCTGATCATCGAGCGGGACCCGATGAAGTGATGGGAAAAGGGGAAATGGTTGTGTTTCTTTTGCATTGAAGAGAGGTTTATATGGGATTTCCATAATGAAAAGGAAGATTCTCCTTGGTGGAATCTTGGAATGGATGGACCTATGTCGGGTTCGCGCCGAGAAATGTTCGCAGCCATTTGAGTTGAAAGAAGCTTCTTCCCACCCCACGTAGACGCTGCTCTAACTGTTATGGCTTTCTCGCGACACTTGTTATAAATCATGATGTTATAGTAAAGTTTCTCATTCATAATTGTGATGAAAATTATGAAACATCAAAAATAATTTATGTCCAATTTAACAAAAGATCAAACAGTTGTAGAGATAATGAAAAATCTTGCAACTTCCCATATTTAAATAACGATTGAATTACTACTGATTTACAAATCAAATAATTTTTTTCTAATTAAATTATTTTTATATATCTTCACACGCTAATGTATATAATGAGATATATCTTCACTCTTACAAGGGTAGTTTGGTCAGAAAGAATTATTTGAACTACGATAAACATATAAGTTAATCTGAATATGAGATTCCATTCAACTTTATTGTTAAAGTCAATAAAATTTGTGGATTTTACTAATAAATGTATCTTGTTTTGTGTACGAAAACAAATATTAGAGGTACCATGTATAATTTTTCAAACCACAAAAATTTACCTGTAATTATACCAAATTTAAAAAAAGAACAGAGTATTATACCTATTTCAAATAACACACCTTTATATTTTTTAAATTAAGAAGATCAATATATGTAGTTAACTTCCATGACAGATTATATGGGTGTGCATGATTTAAATTTTCATCATATATTTTTTTATTATATATGAAAGAGAATAAAATAAAATAAAGAATGTAATTGATATTTTTTAAATAAATTTTATTAATTTAAAATGATATGAATAGAATATTATTTGATGTCCCAAAATATAAAATTTCCACATTTGTTATAATTTATACTTATAATTTTTTTTTCTTATCATATCACTTTATTATTATTTTTATATACTCGTGGAGATTATATATTATAACCACTAATATATTTAAGTACTAAAAATTGGGTATAGTGTCATTTTATTTTTGGATTTTTCTTTCTTTTTTTCTATATCCATTTGTATTTGTCTCTTTTATTATCTTTATCTTCCACTTTCTTTCAATTAAATATGTAGACAATATAACAAAATAAAAATAGTTTGTCTATAATATATAAATATTTCAATTTCATAGCCATAATAATCCCTTAATAATTTGTTCAGAATCACTTTAATCTCTTATTATTATTTTTTTAACTTTAACATTATTAGATTTTTATTTTATTTTATTTCTATCTCTTGATTGACTTATTGGTATATGATCATCTGACTTGCATATGCAGGATATATTTGTCTTCAGATATTACGTATGGGGTCACGTGACCAGGTTTCGATGAATTTATGGAGAAAATATAAATTATATGAAGTGATAATTGTACACATTTCATATGAGGTTTGGTGTAATTACTTTTAGACTCAATATGATTTGAAAAATTACATTAATATTTCTAAAATTTGCATTTGTTTACTAAATAAGTTCATCACTAGTAGAAATTTATTGAATTTATTGATATTAATAAAAAACAAATTGAATGAAAATTGATGTTTGTTGTTAATTGACTAAACTACCTTTATAATGGTGAAAATATACCTTCTCACATCCATTATTGTGTAACGATGTATAAAGATAATTCAATTGAATTGCAATAAATTAATAATAGCTGGTTGGGGATAAATATCAATTTTTATCCAATTTTTTTTTTAATAATATTAGCAAATTCAATAAACTTTAATTAATGGGTGAACTTATTAATAGACGAAAACGAACATTAATGAAACTAGATGTAATATTCTAAACTATATCGAATTTACATGTAATTAAATCAAACTTTAAGAGTGGGAGGTGTAATTATTCCTTTTACGAACGATAAATTAAAAAATAAAAAATAATTTTAAATACAAATTTAAATGAATAATTTAGACATTTACCTTTACAGAGATGGTTAAATCATAAATGGAAAAGGCGCATGACAGGGCACGTGCAAGTAAGCCTTAACTGCGCGCGCACTGACAAACACGGCAGTAACAGGATGAGAACGATGACGTGTCACGTGTGGTGACGAGATGGGACAGTTATGGATAAGATTTTCCAGTTTTGGATGGGCAACCGGCTAAACTGCACCTAGATTCTTCTTCACATAGATATTAGCAAATTGCAAATAAAAAAGAAACAACGACTCAAGGGTCGACATGTGGCACACGAAAGTTTCGGGCCACCCGCTACCCGCTATTCAAGTGAGATAACCTTTTTTTACTTATAAAAAGAAATTAGAGAAATATCTTCTTTTTTGTTTTTCCTATCATCTTTTTATATTTATTGAGGGAGGTCATTTCAATCATCAATAATACAAAATGTTTTTGTATTATTTTTGTAATTTTTTTTGGATAAGAATTATAATTACAGTATTTTAAATAAATTGAGCAGTATCAGTTCAATTAATATGATTAAAAATATAAAATAATAAATTATAATAAATTCATATAAAAGTGAGATAAGTATTTATACGTCCAATTATTTTCAAACTTAATTCGTGAAATAACTGACAAATTAGAATTCAAAAATCAGACTTGTAGACAATAATATGAGTATCATGCTTCGTACTATATTAAAATTGAATACAATAACGAAATTGAGACTTCAGAATAATGTAATATTGGGTAAAAAATATTGAGGTATCTAAAAAATTAATATATGATTTTTTTTAATTATTAAATATTTATTGGTAATTTTGATAGAATTATTCACTCGTAATAGGTAAAATATATGTAATTGATTTATTTAAAAAGAATTATTTCTAAATACTAGTAACAAGTAACGGGGAAGAGCAACCAATCATATTTTTTAAAGTAATAAATTGAGCGATTAAAGTTGAGATCATAATTTATATTATAAAATTACTTAATTATTTATTTATTGAAATATGAATATTTCGTACAATATGGAATATCTAACCCAAAGCCACCAGGTTTCCTATATATAGAGTGGACGAGTAGCAGTCGTCCCACTTCTACTTCAGAGTCTCAGCTTAAGGCTTCAATCAAGATCGATATTTCCAGGTCCACTCTCTTTCACTCTGTGTGACAGTGTGTGTGTATGATTTCACTTGTATACGACGTATACATATCTTGTCTGTGAATGCGTATTTGTACTGTATTCACCACTGGTTACTTTGTGCAGACTGTGTGAAGAAATGGCAACTTCAGCACTGAACCCAAACGCGCCGATATTCGTGCCGTCGGCGTACCTTGCGGTGGAGGATTTCTCCGACGAGTGGTGGGACCTCGTCCAGTCCTCCCCATGGTTCCGCGACTACTGGCTGCGAGAGTGCTTCTCCGATTTCACCGGCGACGATGTCGTCACGGACAAAGCCATCACCGAAGCCGTCGCCAAAGGTAAGCGTAACGGTAGTCGATGCGAGTCGACTCACTGGCGGATTCAAAGGTTACAATATTGTTATGGTGCAGGGAAAGAGGGGAATATGGATTTGGTGGCGCTGGGGTGGTTGAAGTGGAGGAAGCCGCGGGGAGGGGCGGAGATGCCGAGGTTCTGCGAGAAGGCGCCGAAGATTGTGAGCATGAGGGTGAACCCTAGACCGATCCAGCAGCCGCGCTAGAGTGAGTCGGGATTAGGACTCAGTTTCGAGTTTCTGTTTTCTGTACAATTTCTTTCAACTCTGTAAAGAACGACTTCACCTTTAGTTTCTGACTCGCGATGATGTTAGCACGTTTTTCTGTTTATACTCTGAGTAATAAAAGTTGTGCTCTTCTAGAAATGACAAACCCCTTATTGGCAAAAACGCGACATTTTAACTCCAGCACTTCCCCTTGGATTTGGCTTGCAATTGAGAGGCTCAATCAAGAATTTATTTGATTTTGTACAATTGTCGGCCTACATTATTTAAATGATCTGATAAATTCATACATTTTATTAAACATTAAATCTTATATTAAAAAAATAGAATAAATAAGCGTTCGATAAAGTGAAATTATGAAAATGATAAGAAGTTAATAAGGATAATTTTGTAATATTTTATTGTTGAACTTCCTGTTGTTCCTTAGCAAGTTCTTACGTTGATAAGTTTATATACTTTTAATTTTATATACCTCAATTGTTCATTTTCATTAAATCTAACTAATGATTTAATTTTTTTTTAAAAAAGTATCGTTATATTCATATTTATTATATATTATTTTTTATTTTAATAATCATCAAATTTGAATTGATTATATTGAACTGTCAGATTTAATCAATTAATCTTAATGATTGAATTTTAAATTTATAAAAAAAAATCAAGAATTAACATTTTAGTGATAAAAAATTATTTTTAAAAAATTAATCCCCAACCACCCCAGCCAGCTGGCTCCCCCCCCCCCCCACACACACACACCCACCCCTAATAGCCACCTCACTGCCTCCTCCCTCGCCCCCTGTGCAACCCCTCGTCCCCTTAGTTTTAACAATTATAAAAATTATTTAAGTTTAAATTTAATTTAATTTAATATTTGAATTAAAATTATAAATTTTCAAAAATTTATATAATTTTTTTTATATTTTTAAATAAAATATTTTAAAAAATTATTTTTGAACAGATAAAAATACAAAAGAATCACTCAAAATAAATAAAAAAATTATGAATATGAAATATATAAATACCATGAGGGTATTTTAGTAAAAAATATAAAAAATAAATAAATAAATAATACAGTTTAAAATCATCCTCAAACTCACAAGGAGCACATGTAATGCACTTTTCATTAATTACTAATGGAATTGGTGTCTTTTGCTGAATTTTACAAAACACAGGGGTTTTTAGCCTATTTTTAAAACACAGAGAGAGTTTTAACTTTTTCAACAAAACACAGGAGATAAAATGCATTTTATCCTATAATTCTTTTAAAGAATTTATAAGCTCGTCAAGACAGTCTCGTAATCTACAAATTCTTTAAGCTTTGATCGAACCAATTTAATTTTATATCAGGCACCCGTCCATACGTACAATCCCTATCCGGCCCTGGTATTCATGCTTCCAGACCAGAAACTGAGACTATATTGAGCATCTTATGCGCTCTGAAGTCTGAATCGCATCTTATGCTCTCTGAATTCTGAATCTCCACCACAGCTGTAAACAAATGGACATTTGCCAACATTAAGTTGTGAGTGGTGAATGTCCTTGAGGTGAGGGACAACCAGCAATATGGGCAGAGGACTTGGGTTCTCATGGATCTATCATGAATATGTATGTAGACAAACAATAAGCCCATGTTTATTTCACATTAGTATGCATGCATCACATTCCCAAACATTCTTAATACTCACGCGTTTACTAATATTTGGAACATTTATCCCGTGAGGCCATGTAAATATGACCTAACAGTATATGGCTGCCATAAACCCTAATAAGTGTGTCCCTGAATGCATACTTTCTTGTTATTGGTTTCCAAAAAGTAAAAATGGTGCAAAGTAACAAAATTCTTAATATACTCAACTAATCTTCAAAATATTGAATAACCCTCTGCCCATCAAGTAATACAAATCCAAGATCAACTAAAATTAGAAGAGAAAATGTAAAAACAACAGCCATTGGCTATATATATATATATATAGAGAGAGAGAGTATAGTGTCTAATTTGTAGGTCCGAGGTAGTAATAAAAATGAGTTCAACTGGTATTTACTGCATTTTCCTCCCAACTAATAGCTTGTTTGCCTATCTTGTGAAGCGCCCTAATCACCTCCTCACTTGTCACATTCCCCGTCACTGTCACTTTATTTCTCTTCGTATCCACATCATATGTTTCAATATCTGCACACCCAACAAACAAACATTCATGATTCATTTTCTCCATATATATAAACCAAGATTTCAGTAATAATATATAATAATTACGTTTCGTTCGTACTTAATTCGGAGAGAGAAATGATTAGATATACGAAACAATACCTTCGATTTTCTTGATGGCCTTCAAGATTTTCTTGATGCACTCGTCGCAGTGCAATCCTACCTTCAACTCCACCACCTGACATCATCAATTTTCCCGCTTCACAAACATAAACAAGAAACATAATATTTATTTTTCTACCGATCGATCGATGTATATAGTTGAGGAACTTACGTTAGCCATAATTGTTGGAATTGGGACAAAAATTATGTATGAACGAAATCAAAAATTTCAAAGTTGGAGAAGAAGAAGAAGGTGCAAAGTGAAGAATGAGTAACCAAAATTTTCGCATTTAAATTTGAAGTGTGGTGGTGGGGTATATGAATGTGATTCTTTTCTTTGTCGAGATTGGAATTTTGCTTTGCTAAAAGCTGCTTTAGGTCACTTTTTTTGACATGGGGGCACACTATAGTCCGCGTATTCGGGTGGGAAATGTTGATGGCCTTTCTTAGGTTTTCATGAGACAAAACAACACAATGTTTGTCGAACAACAATGATACCGTAGTTTAGTGGTTCATATTAAGGTATAATAATTTAGTTTGAGTTGTACTGAATGTTTGAATATCTATCTCACCTTTATGTGAGCTCATTGTAGTTTGTTATTACATAATGTTTAGTTATATTGATGTATTAATTGAACCGATATATTACTCAATTACTCAATCTATTTAAACGTTAATATAATTATGTAATTATCGCTTCCGTCTCAAAACTGAATAGAATGTTTGCTAGCAGTGTGAATCTTCTATCACATTTTTATGTAATATATACGTGTCGCGCCAATAAGTGATTGTCACTTGTTTTTTTGAATTAAAAATATAATTAAATTATTATAATTTAAAATCAGATTGCATATCATACATAAATAAACGTGATGTTAACATGTGAGACGAAAGTGTGATAGAAATCGATTTATTGTTTTGAGCTTTAATTTGGTGTGGACCAGTGTTT
The DNA here is from genome assembly GCF_026168435.1 of Sesamum indicum. Taxonomy (NCBI): domain Eukaryota; kingdom Viridiplantae; phylum Streptophyta; class Magnoliopsida; order Lamiales; family Pedaliaceae; genus Sesamum; species Sesamum indicum. The sequence goes on along the minus strand of NC_142660.1, from coordinate 15,137,537 downwards.
TGATTGAAGTAGAGACTGGGAACCAATTTTCACCGTTGGAGGTGGTGTCCAGCTATAGACTAATAAGGAACTATAAATTTAATTAATGATCCAAAAACATAAAATTAAGTGATTAAAAACTTTGAGTTTATTTATTCGATAATTTTTTATGCTTCATCACAATAAATAAAATATATACTAATATATAATTTGTATATTTAAATTACTGTCACTTTCTTTGAAATCTGACATAATTACAAATATATTATCATTATTTGAAAATTATAAATACTTCCGGGACTTTAACGTTCGTTTAACAATGAATTCATTTCGTTAGCCTCGTTTAGATTTCTATTCAATTTTTGTGATGAGCTGTCCAAAATCTTCATTTTGATTATAAGTTATAAATTTTATATATTATTTAGAATATTTTTATAGACTAATACTTTTTATGAATTATCATTTCTACCCACCCTCATATTTTAGGAAAAAATGAATAAATATATGTTATCATAATTTAAAGAAAATATGTTAAAAAAATCAATATATAATTATTCATTTTTATATAAAATAATTAATAATTAATAACTTAATTTTGTTACTAAATTAAAAAAAATATTTTTCATGAAATTTTTTTGCGCATTTATTGTTAGTTTAAGAGATAATTGTTACATGACGTATAGTTCAGAGGGTAAAGTGTATTTTACCCTATAATTAATTGAGGATGTTTATATAAATATCCAAATTCAAAAATAAAAGACCAATTCACGAAGAAGAAGGGGTGTATCCTAACTTAGGGAAGAAGGCATGCACTGCACGTGATTTTCTCTTCAGGTTCAAACAAAACAACTATAGAGCCGTTGACTTTTAACTGCTACGGCTACCTCTCTTCGTATCGCATATTAACAATGCAGTAAAAGATGATTACCAGACCGCCTCCACCAATCAACACTCGCCACGTAAACACCCCCCCCCCCCCCCGCCTCTTGCCGCTTGCAATTTTCTACGCTTCTTCCAATCAGATTGGTGACCAAAAAGGTATCATATATCAAAAGATCCACCCATCTTTCAATTTCAATTCGTGTTCGTCAGCTTCATAGCCATTGATCTCTTAGAAACTCAAGAAAAGAATATAACCCGAAGATTCCAAGACCCGTAAATGGGAAATGCACTAACATTCTTGTGCGGCCACTGCTGCCGGCCCTCGCCGGAGTCAGATTCCATCGGCCACCACGGCGTCACCGCCGCAACCGTAGGTGTTTCGGCTCTGGCCCACGATCTCTACAACTTTGAAATCACCAACCAGGTACCTCCCCCCCTCCTTGCCACCTCAATTCCCCACCTTTAAGCAGTTGAATTTTGAACTTCAATTCCTTTGATTCTTGAAAAAGGGCAAAAAAAACAAGGAATTACAGAATTCAATTATGTGGACCGGTGTCTGTTTAGTTTCAGCTTATCATATGTGTAAGGATAATTGGACAATTTTGTTTCCAGGTTCCTCAAGAACTCAGCAAGCATGTTGTCTCGTCCAGAAAAGCTCAGGCCAACTGGTAATTTTTTTATACAACATAGTTTACATCGAAATTATAGTTAGTCTTGTATGTTTTATTGTGATTCTTGAAGTGAAATGTCTGGAAAAGTGAAGTACTGAGGGTAATGGTCAGCAGAGTTTTGCCATTTGCGTAATCCATCATCTCCGTTTTTAACTTGGATTGATGAAATTTTGATGTAAATAAAGGTACAAGAAACTCTCCGAGGCGTGGAGAGAAACGAAACCGCCCCCTAAAACTCCGGAAGAAGCTTCAAGGCTTGTGATTCAGACATTGAAGAGACATCAGAAGGCAGATGTTGAGGTATTCGCATAAGCTTCACACCTGTTGAGAATACTAAAATGTCGAATTATACGTGGTCTTGATTGTTTTAATTTCTCTACAGGGGCTATTGGCTTTTTACGGTCTTCCTCTACCTCATGCTTTGGTCGAACTCACTAATGGGACTCCTCCATCACAACCGCAAGGACTGAGATTTGAATTGCATACTCTACCGGTAAGAAAAAAACATTTTCATGTCTAGGGACTAAATCAGTACATGTTCATGTGTATACATTTTCTTGATTTATAGGTGGATGCAAAAGCTGTAGCAGACGGAGATACAATAAATGTATACATAAGCACTAGGGATCCTAGGGAGTCATCAAATGTTCCAAGAGAAGTTCAAGTTGCAGCTGTTGAGAGATCCAAAGCTCGTGCTCAGAAGAATTACAATAAGGCAGATGAACTTCACAGACAAATCATTGATGCAGGATACAGGTTTCATGAGTTTATGATGTAATTCCTGGTATGATTGCAGTAATGCTGACAAGGGCTCGTCTTGCAGGGTCTTAACAGTTCAAAATGAGGAGATTCTTGCACGAAAATATCGAATAAGATTGAGGTTGTAAGCAAACTGCTTGTACCATTAAAATGCATGGTATGTTTTTGGGATAACAGCGTTTAGACTGGAATGTAACAGGGGAATTGATGCACCAGAGAGCAAAATGCCATTCGGGCAGAAAGCCAAGGAAGAGTTGACTAAAATTGTTCAGGACAAGTGTCTTAAAATTCAGGTGTTTGATGAAGATCGTTACGGCCGATGTGTAGGAGATGTATATTGCAACGGCATATTTGTACAGGTACTATGATCATCCCCTCAACTTATGCTGTATAACAAGTCAGTCTGAATTTTCAATAATATCTGCATGTAGGAATCAATGCTTAAGAAGGGGCTAGCATGGCATTATAAAGCCTATGACAAACGGCCCGAGTTGGATAAGGTTAACGCGTTGTACCAGTACTCTTGTGATTAATCTTGACGATTATCATGCTCTCTTGTCTAACATGGCTGAATGTGAATGTAGTGGGAGAAAGAGGCCCGAGCAAAGCGGGTCGGATTATGGTCATCATCAAACCCTGAGATGCCATGGGAATGGAGAAAGGACAGACGTGAAGGCAGATAATCTGGACAGACATGGTAATCTGAAGTGGCTGTCTGCAGACAGGAACATGACAATTTGGTAATGGTACTAAAGAAAATGGAATTATTGACAAGGATTCAGGTGTTTGATCTCAAGTTTATCTATAAGCTTACAGATTGTAAACTTTATCTATCTCCGGTGTTGATCTGAACGGATCTACTAATTCTTTCATTCCTGTTGAACAACCTAATCCCTGACAATTGAGGAAGAAAGCTTCTTGACTAATCATCCCACCTTTACATCTTAAGGTTGTTCCTCTCCTCTCCTTTTATTCAACGCAGTAAGAAACTAATTTTTTTTCCACTATCATGGTCTCTACTCCTTTATATATCAGGCATGGAAAACCATTGCCATTAACTATTAAAAAACAAGAAAGAAACAATTACAATTTGCAGAAGCATGAGCAAAGCCAAGGGGAAAAAGGAACATTTCCCTTCTCTTTCCACCCCCTTTTTGGTATTCAGAAACATACGCCCAAAGAACTGTGTATATAAACAACTCTTCAACATAAATCAACAAAGACAAACAAGAACACTTCGGAAGTGAAGTGCCTGGGAGAGAAAATTCAGAAAATGACTTATTGTAAAGGAAAATGGTGCAATTTGTATCCCGCAGCCTGCATCACCTGTTGCAGAAGCCTGATAGCCACATACACACTGGGGTAGCACTCAAATACACTGCAGAAAGAAAAGCTGCAGTTACTGCAAGGAACTTGCTGATTCCATATTTTCCAGAGTAAACAGCTGGTTTCAAAGATCAAAATTATTTCACGCGAGCAAGCAAATAATGCCATGTTTCTAGCATTAGACATGGGAGCTAAAAAAGATGAAGATAGTTTTGAGCAGCTAAGGATAAAAATGAGCTGCTACTTTTAGCTGTAGGTCCGTATATTCATCTTTCAGATTTAATTAATTGTACAGCCTCTCTAAATGCTAATCACAAAGATAAAAGTAGTTTTCTGCTTGTAAATTTAAGTTTCATGCAAGAAATAGCATAAATTAGAATATTCATGCGAAATGTTGTAAAAAATGCCTTTTTAACTTCATCCAACTGCACATTCTTGGAAAAGTTAATTAGCTATGCTTTTGTTTGGTGCATCAAAGTCATTAAAGTTAAGAGACGAAAAACGAAAAGTTAGCAATCCAATTAAATTATCACAAAAAGCCAACTTGCTCCCTTCAGCTTTAGGCAAACTTACCAAATTCCTAAAGTTAGACTCCTGCTGTTTCAGTGCTCTATCAATATTTTACATCACAATTTAACCAATTAACTCAAGTAGCTAAGTTCCACAGCTGGAGTAGCTTACAGTTTTTAACAACAAAAAACAGAAGAATATGACTGCCGAAACAGATAGAAACACATTTATACATACATGGAAATAGTAATTTTAAATGAAGTCAAAACTTCTTCATGTAATTATACTTTGGTATAAGAAATGTATTTCTAATTCAGTTGGTCAAGTTATAGTGTGAATCACGAGAACACCATTTGTGATAGTCCTGGCATATCTAGCATATGTTCCTCGATGCAGCTTATCAGGATATTTGATGCAATTAATGGTAAGGGTAAAGCTAAGAGAAGAGGTTAACCTAAGTTAAAATGAAACAAAATAAATTCTGGTATGACATAGGACATGGGCCTCGATGGAGTGAGTAGAGGAGAAGATTCCTTGAGCACAAATAGAAGTGGGGTAACCAGATAAGGCTAAGCCATATTTAATGTTTTTCAAATGATAATGATAAAGTTAGAAGAGGACTGACTGCTGGCTTTTCCTTGGTTGTAATTTCAGAAAATTAGCACAAGGGCAAATGAGCGAGCTACCATTCATTGGATCGCTCTTCAAGGACAACTCAAACCAGCTCAATTAGACTAAAGTAAAATCTCTTCATGAGACAACCTTACTAGTATCAAATTGAAGGATTCTGAGTACTGTTACTTTGATGCTAAAAAAAGTACAATTGTAATGTGGGTCAAGCTTCTTAACACATTAGTATGTATTGCAACAAGAGATGATGATATAAAAGAAGATCAAGCATTTATATCAGCCCAACACCGCAAGGGAACACGTGAAGTAGGAAACACCTAATAACCACAACTGGATCAAATTGATGCTAAATGAAGACCATGTTGTAGAAATGCAATAAGTCATGACCAGATACCATGATAGATTGCACAGATGAAATCCAACTAAATGAAAAAACAACCATTTTGCACCTCAACACCATGCACAATGAATGTTTATAGCTCCTTTTCCGAAAACAATACCAAAAAGTTGTACATTATGTTGGTTATAGCGTGTTTCAACAAATGGACTTTTGTAAGAAGCACAAACTCTTCAATATTTTTCTATCACCAGAACCTATTCATACCTAATAATAGAGCTTACACGAGATGGTTTACCATGAATATTCATAAAAGCTGTTCATTCCTGTGATCTGTTATGCGTGAGTCAGTGGGTGCACAGAAACCTAATTGTTGTAAATTTGAGGTGATGATGCTCCTCCCGGGGGATATACACAAGACCATCCGTTCCAAGGAAGGGTATCTACAGGTAACCTATATGGATTCCATTTTCCTTTAATTCATAAAATATTATCTGACAATCAAAACTCCAAGTGCTTATATATAAATTAAAGACAGGAGGTAATGATCCATAAACATAGACTAGTAGTGATTGCAGTATCTTTAAATGATTGAGGCAGACCTCAATTCAATAATTTAATTCAATATATGCACTGTAATAACCAGAAGAAAGAAGAGAATTAAGCTTACTTTGCCATTGGTTTACGTTACCAGTTAAACCACATCTTATCCTATTTGGCGTCTTTCTTCACATCATCAGAATCTGAATCACTAGCATTATAACCTAGACGAAAAATACAAATGTCAATTCAGGAAAGAAAAAAGAGGTAGTAAACAGATGAACCACAAACATTCAAGTAGATATAAAACAAAACAATCAAACACCTGGATGTTTATCGCCTACTTTCCATACTGAAGACCGACTCTTCGAGGCCCTGTTGATCCATGCTCTTCCCTAAGACCAAAACTCATGAGAACTTAAACTAGGTCCAGAATCCATACACAAAGTCAAAGCAAAATCCCGCATTTCCAATCATAGAAACAATACTCATTCGCTATCTTCATTTATAAACTTAACAAATCACACAGAATTCTATCAGAAAAACAGTAAAAGGCAAAGCTAGTTCTGTAATCTTCACTTCCTACCACAGTTAATCAAAGTCCAATATTAAAAATTTTATTTAAAAGTTGATAGAACAAAGAAAATGAAACGAAGATTAAATTTGTACTAGGAAAATCCTCCTTGCAACTCCTCATTTCATAACCCCATTAAACCAAGAATCATACTTTTCACCGGGTATTTTCTATGTCCTATTTCTCAATCTTGGCACACAAAAATTGCGCAGAAATTTCAATACTTCAATCAATCAACCAGCAGAAATACACCAAATATACATATGAAAACATAACAAAACGAAGAAAACAGAAAGTATGAAACAAAAAATTGAAAACAAAGAATCAAACAAACCTTCTGGGCATCTCTAGCAACCCCATATCCGCTATAATACATCTGGCCCACAAGCACCTGCATAGCAATATCACCATTCTTGGCTTCTTTCAGTGTATCCTGGAACCACCGCTTCACACAGTCCGCCACCACCTCCGAAAGCGGCATCCTCCGCCGCTCCGAGTTCTCCGCGTCCTCCATTTGCCGAGCCGGAGCTTTTAGCCTTAGCTGGTGCGAGTCGGGTCTGGACCCAGTAGCGTCAGGAGAAGAGATGGGTCGGGTCTTGGATACGGGTCTCAATTGGGCGGCTCGGCGGGGCCTGGTGGTGGCGGAAGCAATGACCCGAGCAAAGTGCTGGAGATTGTGAGCAGAAGGAATAGATTTGCCCATAAACAATCAAATTGCGTTGAATGCTGCCTCCTCAATTTGATTTTTTATTTGGGGTTTTAGGAATGGGGTTAGACTTTTGAGAGCAAAAGGATATGAACCACCCCATTTATTTTGTTTTTTCCTTTCTTTTTTTTAAAATAAATATAGCATGTTAACAATTCAATATAATCATCTGATCAAATCAAATCGAATTGAATCGAATCAAAATCGAAAATTTAGTATATATTAAAACCAAACTGGTAAAGTTGGTTCGTCTGAAAGTCGACAAATTTTATCTGTATTTGGATGTAAGGATTTTGAACTAGAAAGAAATATTTGTTGAAATGATTTAAGATGACTTAATATAAAAAAGGGTTTGAAATTCATTGCAATCCAAAAAATATAAATCAAAATACACCAATAAAATCTAACTTAATTTACAAAGTGAAGATCCTATGGTTGTACAGTCATGAGTACGAATGCCACCAACGTGTGAAATATTACTTTACTTTAATAGTAGTTGTATTTTTATTTTAATAATGGTTGTTGATTAGATACAGTTATTTGATATTTAAGGATTTGAAATCGTTTGTAACGTGCAATTAGTTAAATAAAGTCAACAGAATTGTTATTCTGAATTTAAAAACCTCAATTTTAAATCCTTCCATTTAAATATAATCTTGGCGATGCTTCGCTTCGCCATTTTTAAAAGATTGAGTATGATTAGAAATTTTATTAAGTCATATTAAAATTAATTATATAATAAGTGTATAGAGTATAATTAATTTAGTTTAATTGAATTTAAAATTGAATTAAGAATTTATCAATAATGTTTCAATATGATCCAACATTTTCTCTCTATGACATTCAAATGTCAACTCTTGAAGTACCCTTTTACTTAGAAAATAAGTCCAAAGCCTACCCATATGGGCTGCAACTTGTAAATCTATAAGAAAAGTATAAGAAAAGGGCCTATTAAGAAACAAGATCGATGAAGTTGTTAAAAAGATATTAAATTAGATTTGGCCCAACAAGAAAAAAGAATAATTTCTATTAAATTAGATTTGGCATTGGTTGTAAAATTTAATTAATTTACTATAATGATGCATTATTTTTTTTTTTGAGTAAATCATAGTGGGTTCCCTGATGGTTGTCATAATTATAAATGCTTAGAGGTGGTAAATGAGCTGGTCGGGTTGGGTTTGGGTTGGGTTCAATATAGGTTTGATTTTAAATGAATTTGAATTAACGAGTTGAAAATGAATTGGGTTGCAAATGAGTCGGCTTGGATTGATGATACCCATTTTTTTATATTTCATATTTATAAAATTTAACATTTCATATAATAATAATAAGATGATAATATTTTTAATACAACTTTGTAATATAATATAATATGATTGAGTTTGTATTATTCAATCTTGTAAAGTATTAAATACCGCATTTTTCAAAATAAATCATGAGATGACTAGTTGTGCAATTAATTTCGCCATGATTCTTTCTAAAATTGAATTGTGAATTTTCAATCACAATAATAATAGTACATCTTAGTTCATTATAAGTTTATAATATAACTGTATATGTTCATTGAAATTTATAATATAATTGTATACTATCAATTTATTAAAAAAAACAATTAAATGATCACATATGAATTGCAAGTTTTGACTATCTTATAAAATTCGTCACTTTTTCTTTAATTTATTTCTCATTAATTTAAAAAATAATAATTTACTACTTAAATTTTGAAAAAGTTTGTTTCTCATGATAATGTGAAACGTTAGAAATGTAAAAGTACTCAGTAATATATAGTATAATTAAATCAATCCTATTGAACTTAAAACTCATCATCAACCCATATATATCACCAGTCCACTTAAAATCCATTACCAATCCATATAGAACTCATTATCAACCCACTTAAAACCCATCACAGCCCATATAGGACTGATAATGCACTCATAAATATAATTTATATTACTATATTTCTATTCTATTATATCAGTAAAGTTGCTTTTGGTAAACTAATAGAAAATTAAATATGACGAGCCTATTTAGGATCCATTTGAACCCATATAGGACTCGCGATCTATTTAAATTTATTTAAATAAAATCCTACTGAACGCATATTAGAAAATTTTAAACCCAACCCAATCCATAACTAGGTGGGTTGGATTGGAACCATGGGTTTCCACCCATATTGCCACCCTTATAAATACCTTATCATTTTTTGAAAAATTAAAAATACCCCCTAGAAATAGCTATAATTTAATAAATGTCCCTTATAATGGACTATCACGAGAGAGCATTTGTTAGACAATTGTTAATACTAGGAGGATATTTATACTTTTTAAGCAACGAGGGGGATAATTATACTTATTACAGATCTCAAAGAAATCCGTTATTGTTTACCCCAATTAACCATTTAATTATAAATTAGGTCAATATTTCGAGTCAAATCAACCATTCTTTAACTATACGAAAAATGCATAGTTAACGTTGGTTCCATTAAGAGAGTGTTTTGAACTTTGGATAAGCTTATAAATTTTTCAAAATATCTTATAAGTCGTTTGGTATAGCTTATAAGTTGAAGAACAACGTTAGCTGAATTGTTATTAACTGTTATTTCTGCAAGTGTAGCTAAAATATTAGCCATAGCACTATGGTAAATATTTTGACTATGACTAAACACCAAAGCTACTATTTAATAATAATAGTTAATAACAATAATTTATTATAATTTTTAAATTATATTCATATAGCGAAAATTCGATTCTTTTTTCGCAGTGACGTAGCTCCAAAGATATTTGATGTTGCTTGTTCAAAAAATTCAAACTTTCAACATCAACATCTCCCTTCTGTAGTAGGAACTAGGGTTGGAAAAGTAATGAATGCATGTGTTTAGTGCATAATTATGTCAATTAATACAATTTCATTACGCAAATAATCTATTATTAATCCCAGCAGCCTTCCTTAATTTCATGGTTAGCATCTCATGTATATTGGCAATCATCACTTTCTATCCAATCTTTCTTTCTTTTCATGTCAATTTAGCCCTAAAATAGGTTGGAAAATATTTTGGTATCAACATTTATGCGTTTATTAAGTTATGGATAATGAAAATTTTTAACTAATGGCACCACAAGAAATATAATTTTCTATTATTAATATTATGGTAAAAAATAATAATATTTAACCATAGATGTGTAATGGTTGTATCGTCATTATTATTTCAGCAAAAGAGGTCAAATAATCAATTGTATCTAATCGTTATGATTAATATTTTGGTCACTCTCAATTCGCACTCCGACCACTTTGAAGCGGGAGTGGTCGGCTAACATTCACTGGATCGCTCCCTTAATATCATATATTTGCGGAAGGGTTTGTGTGCACTACTAATGGAGAAAATTGGTGTCTAAGTGCAAGAGAGTGAATGGAACAAAATATTGTTCGAGGGGCTTTGTTTCTTGGGTAATGGGAGATGAATGGTCGGTGGTCGACGACGGAAAGATCACCGGGAAGTTGATAGGATGAAGAGAGAAGAAATAGATCTAGAAATGTAAGGACTGTGGTGCGTATATATATATAAACGGTGGGTTGTTGAATGGTTTGTTAATGAGTGATCGATTGGAGATGGGAAGGTCGTCGCTGGCATGGACTACTGGCAATAGTGAGGGTTGTTTTAGAAAGAATTTATTTTTTTTGCTCTAAATTTCTTGCACTGCATCTGACATGTTTTCCTAGGTTACTTGAGAGGACTTTGAATTTTTAGTTTTTTTTTTCTTGTCTAACCAAAAGAAAACTAAAATCCACTAATTAGTACCAAATTCCAGTTATTACTATATAATTTAAAAAATAGTTAGATAATTTATAAATATATATTTTTAATAAATGCTCTAAGTCGCTCTCGCACTTAAAAAGTTCTCTTTATGCCACTTTCACCCTCCTGCTCCCGCTTTATGTAACTGTCATCGCTAGCCATTGACTGTAAGATCATTTTTGGCCCCGGCAAGCGGCTTCTCTTTATCAATCTAGTATCGTCTTTTTCAATTCAGTTTTGTCTCTTTCTTTTTTTACCAATTCAATCGCATCTCTTTTTTCATACTGAACAATAGTTATCATGATAGCATTAAAGACGTGACCATCACCAACTCGAATCTTATTGGATGGAGTAACATGAGGTAATAAACTTCATAATAATTTTAAATCTAATAAGAATGCATTTATAATTAATATAAAATTAAAAATACATATCTAGATGTATTTTAATTTAAATTAAAATGGTGCTATATAAATGAATACTAAAATAGTTACATCACGTTGATGGATAAATACTATTGAAGAAAAAGTTAGAATTAGGAGAAGATGTGATGGGCAATAAGAGAAGTGGGGAAAGTAAAGTAGACAATTATTTCACATCATATTATCCCACACAAATGTGCTTCATTTTTATTCTATTTTCAACTTTATTTAATGGAAGGACTGCTTGGCGCACGACCATGACCACGACCATTTCGTTTTATTGGTTACGGAATTTTTATTTTTATCTCATATTTTTTAAAAAGTAAAATTTTTGATTTTATAACACTTCTCTGTTAGATATTTAATGGAAAAGGCCATATGATTGATTATTAAGTGTAGAGACCAAATTGTTTGGTCATTTATGATTTAAGTATTAGATATAATTATACTCTCTTTTTTTAAAATTTGATATAATTATATATAATTTTTTTGTAACTTAATAAATTATATCTGATACTCTTGAGATTTGTTTTCGTGTAATAAATAAGTCCCCCATTTAATTAAAATTTACCAATTTTACTGATAATAAAAAAAGGCCGGATAAAAACCTATATTTACCCCAATTGACTTATTACTAATTTATTAAATGTCAAATAAAATATTTTTATTATCAAATTATTTTTATACATATTCACACGTTAATGCATGTGATAGAATATATCCTGATTGTTATAAGGGTAGTTTAGTTAGAAAAAAATTATTTGACCTATAATAAGTCAGTAATAAATCAATCGAGAACAAATATCAATTTTATTTAGTTTTTTTTATTAATACGAAATTCAATAAATTTTGAATAGCGGAGAAACTTATTTGTTAGATGGAAGCAAATCTCAAAAATACTAGATATAATCTTACAAACATCGTCAAAATATGTTAGTTCAAAATGTGATTTTATTTTACTCAATGTTTTAGTGTTTTTATTTTTCGATATTCTAAGAAACTTGTCATTTAATAACTTAAATAGATAGTTTTCATATGATTGAATGCATTTAAAAAAAAATGCACTAAGAATTTTCTCTTAGTTGGGAGTTGTCATATCAAACTACTGCATTTAGATTCCATGGGGATGAGATGATTTAGTAGATATTTTTGCATCCATCATCATATCATCTCCCACTTCCTCTTATTTCACCCAACATCTCAAATCAAACCCTAATTTTTAGCCCACATTAAAAAGTTTGTTTTCATTTTCAATTTAGGTACATCACAACCAGCACTTTTTTATGTTTGACATAATTATAATTATTTCTTCATTATTTAAAAAATTATAAATAATTTTTTGATATTTGATGAAATTATATAATTCTTGAATGAATGTTTGGAATTGTTAATTTTAATCTTACTGTATTTGTTTCTTTTAAAAAAATAAATATTGTAAAAAGAAATTGGATAAGATGGATGGAAAATTTTTTAAAAATTATTCACTTAATCAATAAATAATTTTAAAAAATATAAAAAAAATAAGTAAACTTATCCATAAGGGCATTTTTATCTGTTCACTACAAATAAATGGGTGAAGACCTAAAGAAAGCTAATGGACGGGCTAATTTATTAGACGATCATTAAAATAAGAGGAATATTGATAAGCTCTCAAACAACAAAAGCAAATCTGTATTTATGTCAAACATCGTGGGAGCTCATTGAATTTATCCTTTTAATTTTTATTATGAGTTTTATTTTTGTACTGGTCGAGTTCGTGTGGGAAAAGAAAATATGTTTGGATTAGTATGTTTTATGATGGATTTTTTTAATAAAAAAAATGTGATAGAATTAAAATGTATTTAAATTAGGTTATTTTGTAAAATTGTCACTACAAAAAAAATTGATTATCCCATACACAATAAATCACTACATGCAATTTCAAAAGTATAGTAAATTAATATTATCTATCACGATCAGACAAAATTGATGCAAAAATTTAAGTTTGACTGTGGTTAATGAGCACTCATTATGGTTTAACCAATAGCCAATTTTTGCCACAGTTTTTAGTTACAACAAATGTTTTGGCCTCGCTTGCAAAAATAATGATCATCAATAGTCATTGACAATCGTGATTAATTAGTATCCATCACGATTTTCTACTTCGAACTATAATAATTAATCATAGTGAAAAATTATATTTCTTCTAACGTGTCTTTACACACAAAAAAAATATATAATTGAATTATATTATAATTTATTTTGTATAGAAAAATTGTGATATTTTGTAATAAAACCAAAACAAACACGATCTTAGGATTTGAAATAGTATAGAACTGAATACATGCCTTTGGAAAATGAAATAAGAAAAGGCCTTAGGATGTTTACAAGTCGTGTCACTTATTGGTCTTCTTCATGAAAAGTGCCTCAATTACTGCTTTTAAAAAGTTGAAAGCAGCTAATGGGACAATATTTGAACAGGCAACAAAAGTTGGAGGACATGTCACAACCAAGAAAATGGACAAATATGGCTACTATTTGCTTTAAGGATCATCAACAGGATGTTCTCTGATGCTTTCGACTATTTTCGTGTAATATGTTCCATGTTACGTGAAATTTGACTGCAAAGATGTGTAGAAAACCTATACGGGTTATTTATTTATTTTTTTTGGGATAATTCGACTGAATTATATATAAATTCTTTTGAGTTTGAAAAATTATATTTAATTGTTTTGATACTAACGGACGTTAGAAATCCCTAATAATTTTGATACAATGACTTGAGGTTTATTCAAATTATGGATAATTTTTATGAGGTTTGTCATATTGCGATTGTTTCCTTCAATGTTTTTTTTTTCTTTTATAATTAGACCCGCATGGTTCAATATTTATTCAAATATAATAATATTATATTATTAACACCATTTTAAATAAAGTACAACGGCTATGATTCAACGGACAAGAAATCGTTCCTAAGTCACGTCCAATGAATGTTGCAAATTATAAAATAACGACTACTTTTTAACACGTAAAATATGTGAAATTTGAAATTGAATTTCAAGAAAATGAGACAATATGTACTCCACAAGTTGCGACGGACAACAATAATTATTACCTGCATGACCCAAATGGTATACAAGTAGTCATTGAGCTTTTCGTTACTAATCAATAAGGAGCAGGTACATCCAAATCGGGGAAGTGTGAATCTGATGACGAGTCTGACGAATATAGTTTTGATGAGGATTATGATTTTTTTTTTTTTTGTAATTTTTTTCCCAATTGGTAAATTTTTTGCTATAATTTTTAATGAATTTAAAAAACAATTCAGAAATTAAATTTTATCTTTCCTAATATTAAAATATTCTTTTTGAAATTAATTTATTTTTTATAATTAAAATATATTTTTCATAAAATTAAAATAATTTTTTGAAATTAAACTATATTTTTATGAAATTAAAATATATTTTTTGAAAATTAAGCTATATGTTTTCTGAAATTAAACTATATTTTTTCTGAAATTAAAATATATTTCTAAAAACTATAACTTTTTCTGTAATTTTGTTAAATTTTGTAATTTGTCACAATAGATAATTGTGTAATTTGGGCAATTATTGTGTAATTATGTAATAATTGTGTAATTTAGGCAATTACTGTGTAATTATTTATAATTGTGTAATTTCTACAATTATTGGTAATAATTTTGTAGTTGTGTAATTTCTAAAAAATATTGTGTAATGTTGGTTTATTGTATTTCTGTAAAATAATTGTGATACTAATTAGTGTAATTATTTAAAAAAAAATTAATGAATTTAGTACACATTTTAGCATAATGAAAATTAAAAACATAATATTTACAATGATCATAAAAATAAGGCTAATAAGAACAATAATAATATTATTTACATAATAATATCAATAATCACAAAATTAAAAAAATATTATAAATAATAACATTATCATGTAATAATGTCAATAATCATAAAAGAGGCTAATAATTTCGTATATATTATTTACATAACGGTATCAATAATCAGAATCTTAGACTAATTAAATTTCCAATAATAATATTATTTAAATAACAATATCGATAATCACAATTTTAGACTAATTAAAATTTTCAATAATAATATTATTTATATAACTATATCTAATCACAATCTTAAACTAATTAATATTTTTAATAATATTATTATTTACATAATAATGTCAATAACTACATTCTTAGACTAATTAATATTTTCAATAATATTATTGTTTACGTACTATTGTCAATAGTCACAACCTTAGGCTAATTAATATTTCTAATAATAATATTATTTATATAACTATGTCAATAATCACAACCGTAGGCTAATATTTTTAATAATGTCAACAATAACAATATTAGGATAATATTTTAAATTAAAATACAATTACATAATCATTACAATGACCAATAAAATGAGGATAATATTTTCAATAGTTATTAATTATGTAAAAATGTATAGTTTCTTTGTAATCACGTACAAACAGATTACGCATGTCTTTAAACTTCTCTAGCCCATCAAGTGAATTTTTGCCAGTACAAATAGATCACGTGAGCCTAGTCAAGTCACTCTGGCTGGCCAACGAGGTCTAACTCCAACTCCAAGTGTAGTGGCTTCTAAGAGGAGTCCGCGAAGAATAAGACAAACTGGATAGCGAACCCCACGGCGTCCTCTAATGTGTACTGCGGGGATCCTCTTCTGTCGGTATGCATAAGAAGAAGATGGTAAGTACATTATTTTGTTTTTAAGTTTTATCATTATTTTATAAATATTATGCTAACTGTTTAATATTTCTACAGGAGGTAGAGCTCGGTCGACTACCCAAACAGATAGAACTTTTTGTCAGATGCTATAAGAAGAAGGCAGATGGCGGATGGTGGTTGGAGCGGGCATAGGGCCGCTGAGGTGGGAGTAAGTCAAATTAGTCGTTTTTATTTTAGGCTAAATTAAGTTCTAATAATTTTGTTTGTTTTATAAGAGACGCTCCATAAGCTGATAGAGGATCAACAGACTCACCCCACAATCAAGGACCAGGATGGCCGGTCGCCGAATTGGAGGCTTTGGTGGCGATGATCGAGCATCAGATGTGGCTGGTTGTAGTCGGAGGAAAAAACAAAGGTCGAGCATTCTGCCTTGGTTCTGAGGCCACACATCTCCAGCCGGACATTCACATCACTATCGCCACCTCCACTAACACCACTACAACCAAACCTAGCCATGGAGGTGTGCATGAACAGGCTGGAGAAGATGTGGCTGATATGATGGCCATGATGAAGGAAGTGCGCGCCAGCTCTTCCACTGCACCGTTGTCACAGCCGACCGCCTTGACTACTGTCCCAGCATAGCATCCGACAGACCCCGTGCTCCGAGCGATGACAATATGGACGAGGCTGAAAAGGAGGGTTTAGATTAGATTTTTATTTTTTTTTTCAATTTGTAATTGAATAATATTTGTACTATAATTATATTTTTTTAATTATTCAAGTTTCATAATATTTATTACATTCCATTATTTCATATTTATTCAATCGATTAAATTCATAAACATAATTAAATAGAGTTTTATTAATGAATTTAATTGTTTATTAAACTTGATTAAATATATAAATTGAATAGTTTATAAAAAAAATTATTATAAAATAGAAAAATAGGAACGATTTAGTAATTGGAAAGAAAATATTACAAATCTAAATAAATAATAATTCCTAATACCATTGCTAATACAACTCCAAAATATATTTCTAAATAAGATTGACCGTTCCCAATACCATTGTTAAAACAGTTTTGAACTCATGTTACTAAATAAGATTGACCTTTCCTAATACCATTATTAATATAGTTTTAAAAACGTGTTCCTAAATAAGATTGATCATTCCTAAAATGGTTACAAAAGACTGTTCCAAACAAAAATTTGACCGTGCCTAATACTATTACAAAGATTGACAAACAAGCCATTCCAATGGTTGGTTCTAAATATATCACAAATACAAATAAATATAGTTGCAAAATGCAAGCATGAGTATTACAAAGATTGTCCCAAAATAACCCAAAATAAATAATATAACTGTTTCAAATGTCATCCAACCCGTTCCAAATAAAAATAAAAAAATACACAAAATCAATATTTGGAACCCCAACAATGTGTTACAATGACCGTTCCTAAATATTTGTACGTTGTTTATTGGACGGAAGGTTAATCGTTCCAAAATTCTGTTCAAATTAATTCCGTTAATTTGAAACCATTCCAAAAGGGGAAAAAAAATAGTTCCTAAACCCCACCGCAAATCCCATTTTTTCTGTAGTGTGAGTAACTTATCATAATGAAAAAATTGTAAAGATTATTCTTTTTTTTATTTAGGGAGTTTTTTTTAGTGAAAAATATATCGACACTTTTAAATCGATCAATATATTACAACATTTTAAATACCTACACAATCTTAGGACTCAAATTTTCGATCTTTTAATTATGAAAATTTCAACCTTACCACTCAGGCATAGAATTATTCTACATATTCATGATGTAGTAGGGGTGGGCAAACGGGTCGGGTTAATCAGGTCCCTATCCAACCTGATTAGATACAAATAATTCGAATCGATTTTTTCGAATTTTTTTACGGGTTCGGATTAACCCGAAACCCGACTATTCCTAATCGGGTTCGAAGATTCAACATGAATAACCCAATCGGAAGAAAGACAAAAAAGGGACGGTTCAAAACAAGTCTACACCAACACCAAGTCATACACTGACGGAGAATGAAACCATAAATGAGAAAAAAAAAATACCAAATTAGGCCTCGATGACAGTTAGGAAGAGAACCACAGATCACAAAAGTAGAAGTGGAGTTACACATTGACCCAAATAAATTAACTCTAGCCACTAGAGTTATGAGGTCAAAATGGTAATTTTACTATTTTTACCTTAATTGTAGAACTTTGCATACGCTGTATATTTAATTCATTCTGAACAGTATGTAACATGTCATTTGATTGCCTACTTACTTTGATTTCTATATCAATCACAAAAAAAATTTATTATATTTATCATATAATTAATTTAAAATTTCATTCTCATCATAATCAATCCTTGAATATCAGATCGGAAGGTTATTATGAGAAGACCACCCACCTCATCTAATGCATGTTTGTCATGTGACAAATTGACTTCCCCCAAGAATAATAATAAGTTATCTTCAAAACTATTTATGTGATGAGGATAAAATCAAAAAAATTCCATAATTGCCCCCAAGATAATAAAAGTATCACCAGACCTATTTTGTGATTTTAGTATTATTCCCTACACACTTGAAAGACAACAACCTCTTTTATTATCGTCCCGTCAATTCTTTTGACAAATCAGAGGAATCAAAAACCCTATATGACTCGATTACTGTGCTCATATGATTACCAATTTGGCTCATGATTCTTTGTTAATGCATACTTTCTCAGCCCTTTTCACCAAATCAATCTTATCCATTAAGCCTATTAGGAATAAATGCTAAAATTCACAAAAAATTTGAAAAAGAAGAGACAAGAAGAAGAATATGCTCCTAACAAGAGATGGAATATGTGTTGTGTGGTATTTCACCATCATTTTTCCACTAGCAAGAATTGTTGCAATTCTTCCTACTTGCTTGCCCACCAACTTTGCTTCAACCAATTTTGATCTTTTTTTTTGTTTCCCTTCTATATTTTACTCTATTAACTAGCTAATTTTCATCCTAATTAATTAACTTAAAAGGCAAACAAATTTACAGGAAATTGGATGACTACTTTTGGGCACATATTCCGAAAGATATTTCGAGTGTTTGACAATCAATTCTCTTTAAAAAAGAAAATTCCACTATATTTCGATCGTATTTGATAGGGGTAAAATTAAAATTTTATAATATTTTATAGATATCCTTATTTATCTATGTTGTTTATTGAGGACTTGTTTTTTTGTGGCAAATTTATGCTTTGGTTATTTTCACGTAACATGATCATTTTTATGACTTTTTCTATCAATAATATTCTATTTATTTATATTTAAAATTAATAAAAAACTATCAATAATTGCATTTTCTTTTATGTAATTAAATATATATATACTAATTATATTCTCATAACTAAAGATAAATAGTCGACGGGTAACTTTCTATGGTGACGAAACAATTCTAAGTAAAAATTGAATGGCATGATTGGTAAATTGTGGAGGAGTGTATGAAAGGGTTTGAATGTATGAGATGATGGCACAAGTAATTACAGAAAGATTTTGTGTGATTGTGGGAAAACTCCAAATCGCGTTTAACTTTTGTGGTTGTCGTGTTTTGGGCACGTGTTTCCCGCCGGCCGCATCATTTACTAGCTACCACGCTTTTAACTCACAGAAGGATCAGTGTACTCCCAAAATAGTAAAAGGACAAACAACTTTATATGGATATAGTATAAAATATAATAAATTTTTTTAAAATTTATCATAATTATAAATATTTTTTATTATTTAAAAAAATTATAAATATCTCTTTAAAATTATAAATATCTTCTCGTGATAGCTCATTATAGAACGATATTTGTTGTGGTATTTAAAATTTTGAAAGATATTTGTAATTTACCCTATGGATATAAAATGATTATACTTACACCCCTGAAATTATACTTTTTATGAGAAAATATTTTAAAATTATACTTGCATTCATTTTAAATATTTGGGTTTAAATATATTTTATTCCTTGAAGTATGTTTGATGTAATATTTATCTTCTTAAATTAATAAATATAACCCTAATTTTTTTATTCGACAAAATTATCGCTCATGTCTAGAATAATTATATTATTTCTAATATATTTTGGTACTTTTTAACTGAATTATCATCAAATTATTTTTTAATTAAAAAAATTTAATAAGTGAAGAATTTAAATTAAAATTAAAATGGAGTAATAATTTAATATATATATATATATAATAGATACACAACAATCAAAAAAATATTTTACACTTTTTATCTCATATGATAGAGGTTTCAACACTTTTCATTCTTTACATTACGGAATTTTCAAAATAGTCCAATAATTGAGACAAATCGACACATTTAGTCCTCTACTTTAAGGGATTTATAGAATTAAAATGTGTCGAGTTTTTTTAATTTTGAAAATTATGAAAATTCTGTAAAGCATATGACTAAATGTGTTAAGATTTTTTTTTAATTTTGAGATCATTTTAAAAATTCCTAAAATAGAGAACCAAAAGTGTTGAAACCCCAATCCTATGAAACTAAAAGTGTAATTTTGCCATTCAACTTTGACCAAATGGTTTTAGAAATCAAGTACATTATCATGTCATTTTCCAATCAAATCTATGTCAGATCGGTCGAGCTAAAAAAGCACGAATACCAGGTTAGGCCATTACATAAACATGATAACTTACAGTTGTCTCTCTCAGGTGTAAACATAATTACAAATACCTCTCGTTGTTTTGGAATTATAAATGCCCCCTAATTTTAGTGTACGTCTAACAACGAGCCCATTTCGTTAGTCTTCAAGAGCAAGAGGCTAGAGACGCAGCTCATAAATGATTTATCTTTGTTCTCTTGGAAATGGATGTGGACTCTATCACCACCAATACATATTTTTCTAAATTAATATTGAAATATATATCAGCATATATATAAATAATTTATTGAGTTTGGACTTTTATGCATTGGATGGTGACATAGAAAAGTTTATTTTGATTTGGCAAGATATTGGTTATGGATGGCTACATTTTTTGTTATTACTTTGACATTTCTAATCCTTTGCTTATCTTCCAATAAACACTCAATCTTATCATCTCATGACTTATATAATATTTTCATATCATATGGTCAACTGGATAACTTCTCCAAACAATAACAAAAGGTTTTTTGCAATAGCCATTTATCAATTTTTCATTGTTGAAAATAAATTAAACAGATAATTACACTTTCTTGTTATGAAGTTTGATAAAATTATCCGTGTACTTCTTATTATTTGAAAATTTATATATTATCTTCGAGGTTTGCTTTCATCTAACAAATAAGTTCCTTTGTTCGTCAGAATCCATCAAATTTGTTGGTAATTACCAAAAAAAATGGATAAAAATTTATATTTATCTCGAATTTATATATTACGAATTTATTGCAGGTCAAATAGATTTTTCAGTGATCGAATTGCACTTATACATATTCACACGTTAGTGCATGTGATAATGTATATCTCTAATGTTGTAAGGGTAGTTTAGTTAGAAAAAATTTGTTTGACCTGTAGTAAAACAGTAATAAGTCAATCGATGTTAGTATCTATTTTCATTCAGTTTTTTTTGTTAATATCAACAAGTTTAATGAATTTTAACTAACGAAGTGACTTATTTGTTAAGCAGAAGCAACCTCAAGAGTATTAGATATAATTTTCTAAACCACATAGATCTACGTATAATTACACAAAACCTCAAGAGAGGAAAGTATAATTATCCCGAAATTAAAGTGCCAATTACTTAAACATATTTAAAGATTGGATCTAATAACAGAAAAATTTTATGTCATTTGAAAAATTACATTGTATTCCTTGAAGCTGTATATGTAATTATAAGTGCATCTCATATTCATCGACAAGACTTACATAAATATTTTCTAAAGTACATTACACTAATACCTCCTCAATAGGTGTACAGTGTACTTGTGACTTTACAAAGGACAATAAATATTTATCTAGTGAAATTTAACTGGTCAAAGATGTCGATACAATTTACTCAAAATTAAAATGGGTTTTGTCATTTACAACGCGTGCTTTTGAATTACTCTATCTCTTACAGGTTCTCCATACAAAATCTTACAATTTTTTGATAAAATTGTAGATATTTTGAAATTTCTCTCGATCATTTCATCATCAAATGCTCGGATTTTAATTTTTTTTTCAAATGCATCTAATTTTTGCTACAATTAAATTCACAAATTTCTTTTATTTTTTTTACTACAAAAAATAGAAATTTTTGCAGACACGCGCTACCTAAATTTAGTTAGATGACATGAAACTTAGCTTCGTCAATTTCAAGATTAGACATTAAAGCAAATCGTGCATGCAACTTACAATATATATATATATATATATATATATATATATGTTTTTAGATATTTATAAACTTAATTCTCTTCTAACTATCTACCAATAATATCTTACAATTAAGTTATAAGTACTCAATATTTTAATTAATTTTCAAGTTCAACCAACACCATCTAATGCCAAAAAGCCTCCTTAAATAAATGTTTAAAAAATAATTTATATTTTATATTGGAAAATTATATATATTTCAGACGTACGCATGCGACAATTTATAAACTCCTTAAAAAAATTTTATAAAATATAGTAAAGTGTTTTAAAAAAACTTTTAAAATTGAAAAATAAAATATTATGTGTTTTACAAATTTTTCTGAAAAATATAAGAATTATATATTTTAACAAACTCTTGTAATTTCAGTCGTACTAAGTATAGAACTATAGTTGGCAATATTTTTTCTAGTTCCATGACCTTATTTCAATATCCAAATACTTCAAGACTGTAATTTACGTATAATATCTGACATCCTATAAATTTTGAAAATATTTTGAATAAATGGTAAATTACATTTTTGGTTTAATAAATAGACTTATTTTTAATTTTGGTCCCCATAATATATGTACATAGATGTGTGTATAATTTATAATTTATTTCTTATAAAATACTATTTTTCTTGCCAAAGCCACTTAATGGCTTTAGACTCTGCCGTTAAATATTTAATAGTTTTTTTCTTTGTGTCCTAAAATTGAAAAACAAAATGGAAATAAGGGATGCAAAATTATCCACAATACGGGATCAAAATTAAAAATAGGTCTACTTATAGGATTAAAATTGAAAATAAATATATTTATAGGACCAAAAATACAATTTATCTTTAAATAAATTCAGCCATGAGCCTCTTAAAAAGCGTATTATATAGCTACAAGATCATGTTGCAGAATGTTAAGTAAATTTTCTTGGTAAAGTAAAAAGTTTAAAAATAAAATGTTATAAACTTTAAATTCATTTCAAAAGTACTAAAAAATTGTAATTTTGTTTTTTAAAAAAATATTAACAAACTCGTCTAATTTTGATCATATCAATTATAAAATTATTAGTATTAATATTTTTATAAACTTTGTAATCTCATATTATTAAGTCCAACCACTTTAAGTTTATATATTTTATATAAAACTTAATATATTATAAATTCTAAAAATATCTTATAAAATAATGATTTACTCTAATGTGTGTACTCAATTATAAAATTATTGTACAACTGTATAGTTGAAACTACAAGAAACTAGATTGCATATTCTATGCAAATATATATTTGAATATATTTCATTCACACTCTTTGGAGTTAAGTCCAAATATATAAATTTTTACTATCATTTTTAAAAAAATTATAAATATATGCTTTGAGGTTGTAGGTGTAATTATAACTATACTCCTTATTCAAACTTTATAAAACGTTCCTAAAAATTCAATCCATTAGTCTCATGCTTTACGAGAACTTTAAATTGGTTTCAAAATTGAAAAAACTCGACATATTCAGTTCTATATCCAAGTTTTTGTAAAAAACATAAATAAAGAAATAGTAAGGGCACGTGATATGTGTGTGTCCATCAATTGTCTAAGCAAACAAGCTAACGAACACGAGCGTGCATTGTTCTTTTCATTTATTTTTTTTTATAAAAATTTGGGTATGAGACTGAAAGTATCAAGTTATCTAAATTTTGAAATTATTTTTAAAAAAAATATCATAAAATAAAAAATTAAGAATATTAAACACCTTATTTTATTAGTCTAAAAGTATAACTTTAACGGTAGTAATGGTTGATTTGGTAGTTGTCATTTGAAATCCTAACAGAAGAACAAAAAGACAACCAAAAAGGGCAATCCCCACACCTCAATTGTATCTAGGAATAAATACTTTCCGTTCCCACGAGGTTTAATGGTATTATATATAAATTTTATATGGTTTGAAAAATTATATTTAGCATCTCTGATATTTACTTTTGTTTAACAAATGAATTCATTTATTAGTCAAAATTTACCGAATTTGTTGATATTAATAAAAAAAAATTAAAAAAAAATCTATATTAACCCTTAATTGATTTATTACAGTCGTATAAATTCTTTTACGATTAAATTAACCTCATACGCCTTCACGAGTTAATACATCTGAAGAGATATATTTTCACCATTATAAGGATAATTTAGACCGAAAAACGTTATTTGACCTGTAATAAATCAATAATGAATTAATCAATATCAATAATTAATTTGTATTTCATTTTTTTACTAATATCAACAAATTTAATAAATTTTAACTAATAAAATGACTTATTTGTTAAAAAGAATCAAATTTTAGAGGTTTTAAATGTAGTTTTCAAGTGATTTCATTTTAGGTTTAAATGATTAACTTTAGATAATATTGAAATAATCCATTCTTTAGCCCATCAAATAAAACTTCTTTTATTGCAAGCGGAACGTCACACCAAACACGCATACAATCAAACAACATCAAATCAAAGGCTGAAGGTTCCCCAGTCGTCATCCTATCGGTCACCTTCTCAACCATCACAACACTCCAACTGTAACCACACGCAGCTGATCACACCCCCAAGCCAATCCTAGCCGTCAATCTCACAACCTATCAGGCGCAAGATACGACGGTGCTCCCTCACCCCATAGGAACAACAACAACAACAACAACAATAGCAACTCTTTATTCTTATGTATCAGAATATTATAATAGGCTGATTAAGGGCACGTGATCGGACCCGAATCGGATCTTTTAGATAGCGAGGACGAGACCGGGCACGGATTTCCCGACCCGATCCGGAAGACTGCTCTCCCAAACCGAGGGGCAATTGAGCGACGCAATGCTGCTGGTGGTGGTGCAATCAGATTGGTCTGTCTTTCCGAATCGCGTCACAGTGAGGGACGTATTGAAGTACTCCCTTACCTGGGTGATTATCCCATCGGTCACGGTCCAGGCGTGAACCCAGGCAATGGAGCGGGACTGGTCAAACCCCTCGGCGAGGACGGTGGAGCCAAAGGCGGAGATGCTGTGGGGGACGAAAGTGAAATCGGATTCCTGTTCGCCGGTGAGGAGGCGCATCAAAAACTGGTGTGACGGCGGACCATGGAACCACCACTCGAGGTCGGCGGCGAGGATCTTCTGGATTGCCTCCACGTCGCGGCGTTTCAAGGCCTCATACAGGGCGGTCACCACCCCTTTGTTTCCAGAATCCTCCAGAATTTCCTGAGTTAACGCCAGTTCCTGAAGAATTAGAGAGCAAGTGAGAGGCTAATTCTGGATGCAGGAAAAAGTGAAAATGGTAAGAAATGGAAAGACGGAGAGGGGAATTTATATAGAGACGGGGAAGGGTATTTCGAATATTTGACGAGGGTACGGAGGGTAGAATGGGGAATGCAGCTTGGTTTGATTTTTAGTGCGAGGATTACGTGGCGGGGAAAGAGTGGTTTTGGTGGGGTATTAGCAATTCCAAAGTTCGGGTTCGGGTCGTGCCCATAAAGGGGTTTGCTGGAAATGTGCCGTATTATCAAGCCAACTCTTTTTGACCCCACTGTGCACTTTGGTTGACTGTATTTTTCCCTTTTTTTTCTTTAAAAACATTCAGTTCTTTTATATATTTTCCTATATTTGCTGAATTTCACTTCACCATTTTATTGAATTTCAGTGGGATTTAAATCTTTTCACATGAATTTTAATTTTAATGGAGTATGATGAGGGACCATTTGATTTGAGAGCTTATCAAATGACCAAATCATAGGAGTAACCAAACTTTCACATACTTTTTGCTAATCATCATTCGTGGAGATTGTCTGGTGAATCAACAGATCTCAAATGATCATATACACAACCTTCCAAATGTCAACTATATTTTGTCTACCACATTCATCATTACTCAAGTTTTTTAAAATTAATTTTGGTCTTAAGGTGAGTCTCCAGTTTTGATTTTTTGTACTTGCCTCAGACCAATACAATAATTTAGATAGGAAAATGTAAACAAATACTATATTTAAGAAGATAAGGGTAATTCATTATTTTCTCATATTTCAAAAAATACGATAATATTATTTTTAAAAATTATAAAGTATGTCCAACAAGTTTACTAAGTGTTTGAGTCCAACCTATTAAATTTGAAGTTCAGGATCAATAATTCCTATTTTTTTTTTTTAAGAAAAAATCTTATCTAATTGGATCTCGAATATGGACAAACCTATTCCGAAGGCAACGTAGCACCTTCCCTAGTAAGACCTCCTTCTTGCTACTAAAACTTGGTTCATTTTCGGACTTTTCCTAAAACCCAAGATGTCATTTTCGGACCCCAACCAAATTCTGCAACTTGGTTTGGCAGCTGTTTGGTGCTAGCCTAGTACAATCCCCATTCCTATGGAACACCGTTTGTGTAACTGCATGAAAATTGTATCTGCCCTAATAATTTTGTCCATTAATGATTGTTGTTGGCAAGGCTTCGGCCCTTCTAGACTCAGGCCCCCCACCCCTAAACTCCTCAGTCCTCACACATTCTTGTTTAGTCTCCAATAATATTCATCCCTAATACCTTATCATAGTAGGTTTTCTATCTTTTAAACTTTATTATACGTGATGCTGATATGCTTTTTATGTCGATTGTAAATAAAAAATTTATACGAATAAGGTCTTTGGCATTTATTCAGGACAGGACAAAATGATTAAGTTTGTGAAATTAAAACGAAAAATACTTTATGTTATGAAACGTTAGTCTGCTGTCATACCGAATCAGAATTTGGGATGATGGTTGAACATAATAGTACTAGTTTTTGCTTTGGTTTAGGCTACATTGGGTGTAATTATGGTTGTATTATGATAAAATTATAGTTTTTACTTAATGTGAGTACCACATCAAAACTCGTGGTATTTACGCGGAAGGCCCATATACTACATTCTAATGGCTATATGTTCTAAAATCCCACGTATTTTGTACACGGGTTGGATAGTTTGAATTCGACACCCGAAACCATGGGTGCTCTCCGCAACCATTAGATTTACTTAAAATCATACATAATGAACATATCTATAAAATACTCAATCACTGATGTAAATTAGAATAGTTTGTTTGCATCTTTTACTCCCAAGCTCTGATAGTATTGTTATCGAATCCTCAAAAATTTGAAATCATTACAAGGATTCGGACTTTGATATTATTACAAAGTCGGACCCGAATCTTGATTTTTTCCAAGAAATAAAAAGTTGATTTTATTTGTATTTTTGTTTTGTTTCAATTTTTGAAAATTCAGACAAACTAGTTTTTAAGATGTTTCTCAATTTAGGTGACAGACTTACGGTACTTATGACGATCTTCCATTTTTATAAGGTTTGTGAAATTATTGCAGTCTGCTTATTATAGGTAGCTGTTTATTGCTGCTAATTTTGAATTATTAATTAATGATTGTCGACTCATTTAGATAATATCTTAGGTAATGAAGTATGGACCATTTTTACTAAAGAAAAGAGATACAACAACCGATATGATTATTACAATAATTAGCCATGCCAGCTTTTGAGGATATATATTAGGATAATTATATTTATATTTTTTTATTTATAATTTATTTACACAAAACACCTCATGGATTTTTGCTTAATTATAAAAATCATCCCGATAATCAAAAGCAGAAGTAGTTTGTGAAATGATATTGACACATTTGAGGAGTGTATTCGTAATTTTTTGAAAAATAGGGGCGATTTGTGTAAATAATGTTGAGATTTCTATTAGATGTATGTGTAATTTTTCAAAAGATAGAGATGGCTTGTATGAATAAATCATAAATCTAGAGGTGTAGATGTAATTATCTCTATATATTATTAGTGACATGTGCAAGAAAGATGTAGCCGATGTTTTTAGTATAATTAAGGCGGGAAATGTATGATGTACGAACACATTGGTGTGGATGTAATAAGATGTAGCAATTTATGCTCCTGTATTAGAAAAAAAAAAGGTAAATTACAATGAACTCCCTTTAAATTTGGCATAATTGTGAATATTCTTTCATTGTTTGAAAAATTACGAATACCCTCCTCATTTTTTATGAAATTATGTAATTTTTTAATGGAGGTATGACATTGTGCTTACTGTATTTTTAAAAAAATAAAAATAAAAAATCAGATGGGGTGGATGGAAAAACTTTAAAAATTATCTACTTAATCCATAAAAAGTATCAAAATTTTTTTAAAAATAAATAAAATTATAATTTTTAATCCAAAAGAGCATTTTGGTTAGTTTACCACAAAATTATATAGAAAATCTAACGAATTTGGCTAATTGTTAGACAACTGTTAAAATCAAGGGGGTATTGATAATTTACAAACAACGAAAAGGTATTCGTAATTATGCCAAACCTCAAAAAAAAGTTATTGTTATTTATCCTTGAAAAAATGATATTTTTTTTAAAAAGCTACATTACCAACTATATATATATATATAATTTTGTTGATATTATGTGCATTTTTTTATTTTTTATTTTCTGATTCTTACACCTTACCCTATTTGACTGCAGGTCTACATGTAGTACCTTACTTTTTGACAATTTTTATGTGTGCTAAATACAATATACCACTGTGTTAATAGAAACATTCAAAAAAAAAATAAGGTACAATTTATCTTTTTTGTTTTTTCATAGGGATTTTTGTTGCACTTTTTCATTAAAACATAGAAGTAAATTATTCGTAATCCATTTTTATGTGATTCAATCACTCTAATTTCAATTTTGAAATTGCAACGACAAATTAAATGGAGTGGGACGAAACCTCACATATAACGACTACTTCACTTCAATCCAGGGACAAGAGGAGGTAAATTGCTATTTTACGTTTATACAAAAGAATAATACGTTTGTTCACTTTTTTAATTGATAATGTAAGAAAACAATAATTTTTATACAGGCCCCCAAATCAAACAATCAGCCGTATAAAATGCGCGTGCACTTCACCACTATGCACACGGGACTTTTTTGCACTATTTATAAAAATATACGTGGTTAGTTGCATAATTATTTTTTATAGAGAGATAAATTATCTATATAATTAACACGAGAAGGATACTTGCACTTTGCCCAGATGTACTACGATGAAAATGCAAGGCTTAAACATGATTATTCTATAATTTTATATATAACAAAATATAAATATACATATATATTAGGCATGTAATTAATAAAAAATATAAATTAAATCATAATAAAAATATACATATTTGTAACTATACTTATAATTTTATAATAATTAAATTTGTAAGATCAAAACCGACTCGTTGTCATTCTTTGACCGTTGGCAAGTGGGGGTCGTTATTTTGGATGAATTGGAAAGTCGAAATTTGAGAAAAGTAAAGGAGAAGGACATTTCTCATTTTTGGACTATTTTTTAGAGACAATTACACTCCTTTGAAATTTAATGTAATTACATGTACACCCTTATAGTTTCTCTGAAATTTGCTTTCGTCTAACAAATAAGTTTTTTCTTCATTAGTCAAAATTTATTGAATTTTACATACAAAAAATTGAATAAAAAATAAGATTTATCCTTAATTAACTGATTCATTTATAACTTATTGTATGTCAAATAATTTTTTTCGACTAAACTACCCTTATAACGGTGCATGCATTAACGCATGAAGACGTATGGGGGTAATTTGATTATAAAAAGATTTATTGACCTGCATTAAATTAGTAATAAGTCAATTGGGGTCAGTATGTTTTTTTTTTTTTTTTAATATCAACAAATTCAATAAATTTTTACTAACGAATGGACTTATTTGTTAGCAGAAACAAACCTCATATGTGTTAGACATAATTTTTCAAATTATAGCAAGTCTACGTGAATTACACCAAATCTAAATAAGAATGTAATTATCACATTTTTTTTCTATTTTATTGCAGCTAATTTCATCTGCATTTCCCACTTTTCTTTTTCTTTTTTTAATTATTATTACAAGTTGAATTTTCTAGTTTTAGAAAGAAAAAATAGGAAAATTTAACTTGAACCCAATTTAGCCAAATTTAAATCAATTATACAATAACAAATATAATACACTTATCGTATAATCAGTATATTATTCTAAAAAATAATTTAAAAATTTTCAAATAAATATGCGTAACCGTATCGACTGCCCATTAGACCCGTACACACACGAGCACATGAACACTCTAGTTGAAACTGAATTTAATCCGAATTATATTAATTACAAGACAAGTATAATATATTAATTATATAATTCAAATAATAGTGACGAACCACTTATCGATTATCACAAATGTATGAGTACATATATTTGTCGAATTGAATTTTTTGTTTTATAGTGTTTTATATTCTATCTAATATATACATACTATGTATGTTTAATATATATATATATATATATATATATATTAAATAAAACAGAAGGTAGAATAAATAGAAAATGTAATTGGTGTATTTGCATGAGCAGCAGCTGAAGATACAGAGTATCGGCAAACCATTGTGGGCTGTGGGCAACGTGGAGACACCAAAATCCGATATCTGTCTCAGTGACATACTGACATGCCCCCTTTGCTGTACATCTCATACTTCATCACTCCGCACCTACCATAAATAATTCAATAATTTTAGAGTAACTTACCACAAACTTTTTTAAATTTTTTTTTAATATAGATATCTTTTTATTATTTAAAAAATTATAAATATACACCGATGTGATAATTAGAAATGACAACAAGATTTGTCCAGTAGCACCCGTCCTTAATCGGGTCCAAAAAATTAAAAGCAAGGAGGGTAACATGTTATAAGAAATAGGACCCAGGTGGGTCCAAGAGGGTTCCGAAGCCCTTAAGGACCCACCCTAAAACCTGTAGTCCCGGTATATAAAGTTTAATTTTTTGTTTTATTGAAAAAATTAAACGCACAACTGTTGCAAAAAAGAAGAGAAAAATAACAACAGAGTTAGTGAAAATTTTAATATTCTCACTAATTATATGTTGGGTAAGTTGCAATTACTTCTTTTGATGTT
The DNA here is from genome assembly GCF_026168435.1 of Sesamum indicum. NCBI lineage: Eukaryota > Viridiplantae > Streptophyta > Magnoliopsida > Lamiales > Pedaliaceae > Sesamum > Sesamum indicum. The sequence continues at coordinate 15,106,316 of NC_142660.1, read as the reverse complement.
TAGTATATTTAAGAATACTCTCTTATTAATTAAAAAATTTACAAATACTCAAAATAATTATTTAACTCTTAAACGGTGAGGTGGAAATTACAATTTTACCTTTGCTAATATTTTTAAAAAAAGTCTGAAAAAATGTTAAATATTTGAGGATGGATAAAATAAAATAATTCATAGGGTATATTAGTCCATAAAATAATTTGAAAAATCCTTAAAAATATATAAAATTATAATGTAAAATTCAAAATCTAAAAAATTGAATAAAAACCTAACAAGAGCCAACAAAACAGACATATCATTACATGTGCATTAAGATCAAAGGGGTACTTGTAATTTTCAAAATAATAAGAAGTTATTCATACTTACACTAAACCGCAGGAGAGGCGACTGTATTTACCCTATATGTATTTTATGATAAAAAAATTATTGTCATAATAATGAGTTTTAGAATTTTAATAGCAAGAATTATTTTGTAAGAAAATTGTCACTACAAAAAACTAGTAAAAAAATATAATATATAAAATTAATAAAAAATAAGTTAGCGACGACAAACAATTTTTGAAATTATAAATATGTAATTAATTATTTATAATGATAATTTTATCCCCAATAATTAAAGGACAAAATCAAAATTGTTGTCTGTTATCGCTGATTAAGAACAATATATTCTTATGAATTGAGGCGAGTATAACAATTCCACTCCTGCAAAAGATTTACTGTATCTTCTATTGCTACTTCAAATCTCAAAATATCTGTAATAATTATTTTTTGCACAAGTATATAATAATGTGGGATGTACATATAAGTTATAATTTAATCGGAAAAACAAGAATAATTGATGGGGTGTCCACTATAACATTATTATTATTATTTTTTCTACTATAGGAAAATTAAATATATATATATATATCAGGAAATTAATAAATTAATAAATTACAATAGCTCGTCCTGAAGTTTGATATAATTATATATCTATCGTATTTGAAAAATACAAATTTTGATATTTAGTGAAATATGTAATCATTAAATATAGGTTTAGAATTATAATTTTAGTATTGTTGTATTTTCTTTAAAAAAAAATTGAAGCTTTGTAAAAAAAATTAAAAAATTATAAACAAAATTATCCATGTGATCCAAAAACCTATAAAGTTTAAGAATTAAGTCAATTATAATTTGCAGTCCACAATGACATTTTGATCAACTCACCACAAAAAAAAAATAAAAAAAAAGGATGAAAACCTGACAGAGACCAACATACTGGACTAGTTGTTAGACAACTATTAAAATCAATAAAGTATTAATAATTTTCTAAACAATAAATAGATATTCATAATTATACAAAATCTCATTTGTGTTCATTGTAATTTACCCTTAATAAAATAAGCAAATTTAAAAGTCAGACAAATTCAATTTTATTGTGTCACAAATTGTGTCTTTTGTTACTTCTCTTAATCTTTCAATCCAAACACAACATCGATATGGAGCGTCGATTACTTGAATGAAAACAAGGTAACGGCATGAGAACGAGAAAAGGATAAAATTCATTTAAAAAATATAGTACGACCTATTTTAGGGTTAAAATAAACTTCCCGAAAATTCTAATTGAATGTTTGCAAAAATTTATTATTATATTTTCAAGAAAAAAAAGTTAAATTTTAGAAAAAGTCCAGATTTGGAATTTAAGTGTATAAAGTTTGAACATTTGGTAAAAAAAATAACAAAAGGTGAAAATAATGTGTAAATAAATTTCAGTTGTTCAAACAAATACCAAAAGCAATTAGAAACGGTAACGGGTCTTTTATAAAAAGTACGGGGTATGCATCCCACTTTTCGACTACCGTTTAATTTAATTATATTTTTAATTTTAGAAAGAATACGTATCAATTCACAAGTTGATGTGATTATAAATGTATGATGCATACTGTTATGCGGAAATATCAATTTTATCCTTATTAAAATTATAATTTTTTAGAAAATGGAAAAAAGATATATACGAACAAAAATATGATGTTTGAAGGACGTTGTAAAAAATATATAAAGCTCTAATGTTAGATGAATGTAATTATAAAAAAAAATATATAAAATACGATTCATAGTGCAAAAAAGCTTTTCTAGAGATTCAATACTAGGACGGGACTCTAAGTAAAATTAATAGAAACTGTTAATTATTGGATGGACGTTATTATAAAGGGCATTAGTAATTCCTTAAACACTAAAGGAATATTATGATTGTATCAAACCTCAATGAAACTCGACGTAATCTACCACCGTAACTTTTTTGCAGTGAAAAGCTGTTTTCAACAGAGAGTGCAAATCACTCCCTAAGAACTTGAAGAAGGCAAAGATTAACTAAGATTGGTGGATTTGGTGAAGTATTCATGCTTCATTGTCTCTGTGTTCTTGGAAATATTGCAAAATACCCAAATGATTTCAGACAAAAACATGTCAAGGAACCACCTTCCTACACAAGCCTAGAACTAGAAAACAAAGTGTTCAGTAACCTCAGCACTCAATTATTCAGTAAAAAATTCCTTAACCTACCAACAAATTAACTGTTTCAACCCTTTGTTTCCGTGCACACGAATGTGTGGTTAAGGTTGTTTTTTCTGCCCTTTATATTTCATTCTATAATGCTACGCTTCCTTTCTGGTAATAACCTACAATAATGTAGTGTGATATGAGCAACAGCAGCATCTGAATGTCCGTTATGCACGTCAAGTTTCACGGGATCAACTTTTCACAAGGAATTTAATTCTAGCTTAGCATCAGGAAGAAGACACCTGTTCCCCTTTTACGGAGGATTATGAGGAAGAAGGCACTAATTATATGATAATCAGCTTCCCTTGAGTGGGAAGTTATTGGGAAGTTTCTTTCATGATTATGCACCTAAACATGAACCTTTCGTTTAGGTCAGAGGGCATTAGCTCATATGTGTTTTACATAAAAGCAAGAGGCATCTGCGGATCAAAAGTCATGCATCTTTACATCGTACCTTTACAAGCATATGAACGTTTTGTCGTTTAATTCTTCTGTTGGAAGAGATGAAATATGAAGTTCTTTGAAACTGTATGGCATCTCATGGAAACTAAGAGGGGTTTTCTTGGCTGTGAAGAAGCATCTACTCCCAAGATATTCACCTATACATATAGCAATCGAAAAACTGGCTGAATCACTTTGAGTTCATTTATCAGTCATATGTTGGTAATATTTGTTGAATGACTATCTAATCTAAAAGCTTAAGCTTGTTAGAGAGAAAAATCATTTAATATTTAATATCTCTAAAATGCCTTCTCACGTATATGCAACATTTCTTTTTGTGAAGTGATGGCGGTGAGATTCAGAACAAGACCTCTTGTTTGGTCCGGCCCTCTGATCTCATCGAAAACCTTATACACCTTTTTAATACCTTTTTGCACTTCTAGACCATGTTTCGCACCTAATTTTGAGGCTTAGCACTTAAAGTTTAGGAATGAGACAGGAATTGAAAAAAGCTATACATGTCTTAATGTTTTGGGAGAATCCATGGCTTAATGGAAGAGCACAGAGTGATCTAAGTAACTTTGTATTTTGGCTTGATATGGTAAGAAGATGGGGACCAAGCGAGAAGATACAAGAAGTACAAAATGCACATAAGACACTAGAAGTACTAACTTTTAAGTAAGTAGGTTAAGAAAATGACATTATGAAACTAGTTGGGCTTAATGAAATGATGGTTACTAGATGCAATGTGTAGCAACGCAATACATCTAATGTTAGTGACGTTTGGGAGGAAGATGACAATCTAAAAAGCATATTGGGGCCGTTGATTCAGGATTTCAGCTTTTTTACTTATTAAGTTTGAAGTTATATCCAAAGGTAGAGCCAAGACGAAGAAAGCATCTTTATGTGTCATCTAGACAAGCTTGCATGGGATAAGGATTTCAACCAGATGATTTGTTCGGACAACGTTAAGTGAAAGTAGTTTGTATTCTGTAAGTATTTAGAAGTAGGTTTTTGTAGTGGTCTCTGTGTTTGATCTAATAACTATACTTAATGGTACTGAACTCATAGATCCTATAAAAAGTGAAAATAGGTCCTGTTCAACGTACTGGCAATAATGCCCCAACCCTTCCTCAAAGGACAAATTCAAGAATGTTTCAAGCTAATTTGATTGATAGCATGCACTCCAGAAACCTTAAACAGAAAGTAGATCCAAAGACAAAAAGTGTCAACTTAAAGAAATCTGCAACTTTTGTCCCTTAACACAGAAAGGGTCAAACAAAATATGTTAACCTATGGTCTTTTGGACATACCAATGGCAATTCATCAACTGCTTTCCTTGTCTTTATTAGCACGAAACTAGCACCACATATTTAACATTCAAACTATATCAAATCACAAATAGAGTGTACTAAAGTGATTAAGGCAAAAACATTTGCCTTTATGTACACGAAAAACTCATGCAAAACTGGCCAAGTTATTCATCATAATTTAAATGATTTACCTGCTCAGTTGCTTGTCGGCGTCAGTGATATCACAAGCGTGTAGTTATTCAGGTGGGATTTTGGGATAAATCCCCATAATCTCATGCTTTCCACATTTCACTGAGAGGTAAGTATTGTTGCTTGCAACCAGCTGCAAACACAAAACAAGAGCAGTTATTAATTTCCACGAACACAGTGAAATTACTAGATCTAACCACTTGGACTGTTGTTAATTGGTATAAAATATGAAGACAACAAAGAATATGACTTAAATCATTTCATTCTCAGTTGATTGATACACAAAACCACAAAGAATATTACGAAGGGGCAGTTAACTCCATGTAGCATGAGAATGGCAGTTGAGAAGAATGCTGAATTACATGAACAAACTTATAATGTATCCAATCATCTTTGGAAGCAAAGGCAACATTAAAGAACAGAAATCTCGGCCAAAACCTGCCTCAACAATGCCCAGATCATTGTAGGATGAACTATGAAAACTTTGAATGCAGAAATCTTATCCTCTTAAACCCATTCTTCAAGCAACTAAAAGTATGTAATGCGAATACCACAAACTGATGCAATCCTCCTCCGCTTGTATAGTTGAGGAATGCTGATCTAACAATCCCTTTTCTTCTTCTCCTTTTGATTTACCTGAAATTTCCATTTAGAAGAGGAACATAGAGAAGATTCAATACGTGAAAGCAAGAAGCAGCTAATGAAGACCTGGGAGATTTAGCTGGAGTCATAATGCTACCAGAATTTCCAGTTCACAGAGGGGGCAAATTTAGGGGATGTAGGTCAAATTAACCATGCCGAAATAAGAGCAAGAATGTATTTCCTTTCAAGGCACCAAGTCGTCAAAACAAGAACTGCACATATTTGATCCATCTATGTACAGCAGGAAATAAATAGATGTACCATAGGAAATAGGAAAGCAATACAACAAGAACACTAGAAGCATGGTCCATATGAATACACTCAACAATCAAAACTTAAAATGGCTAGCCAGTGTATATTACAACACAATGTGGTGTTCAAAAAAGGTTGGCTGCTATATTTCTTCTCTACGGATTATGGAAGGGGCAGGTGGCATCATTGTTTCATCTTTGCTATGCGTACGAGATTCTTCTTCAATTACAGGAAGTTGCCTTCCTGGACTGTTGTACTCCTTGGAAAACCGGCTAGGACTCGGGGAGTTAGCCTTCACGATGTGTGGTGGAGATGGACTGTTCCCTAAAGAACTTGGACTGGACCTCAACTGGAATTCTCCATCTTCACGAGGCAATGGGGACATTGGCAACTGGTCACCTTTTTTCCTGTAAAATTTATCTTCCACAATGTCATATGAATTCCCAGTCCTTACTTCCTGAGCAAGAGTGCACCAACAGCAGAAAAGCCACAGAGCACAATCGGTAATAGCTGGTTTACCACAGCAAAAATTATAGGGAGGCAAATTAAATCTCTTCCTCATCTGAATTCTCCAAAACCCACCATAAAGCAACCCGAAAACACAAAGGAAAATCCCAGTGATACCTAATGCCTCTCTAACAGTCTCGTTATCGATGTTAACAGCTGCCAGATTGAAAATCCAAAAAGGAGCCATACAAAATAGAAGAAAAGTGGCAATGTGAACATACATATTCCCAAACCCAAGTCTCTCCATATTCCATCCAAAAACACAGAAACTACAGAATAATGAGAGATAAGCTAAAGAAATATCATCCCAAAAATCAAGAACGCCTCCACTCCACCGAGGTCTCGTCTCAACAGTTCTTTCATCATCTCTCAAAGCAAATGAGAATCTTTTTTCAAGTGATATTCTCCTTGACTGATCAGATCTGCTACTATCCTCAGTGGTAACTGGAATTTGTGCTTCTTCATCTATCTCAGTCTCATAATCTTTCCCAAGAGGGCTAAGCATGGAGTAGATTCCAGCAAATGCAGGTGCACCAATTGCCAGAGATACACATATGCCAACACCAATAGGAGGCCTCTCCGATCTCTTGTATCCCAAGTTAAGACCACATAGTGCATATTGTGCGAAACAGTTGAGATTGAGAAGAAATACAACCACCATCATATGTGCCCATTCATTGGGTTTGTAGGCGCCATTCTTGCAATAAATTTTTCTGAGCTTTAGAACATCGTCCGGCCTCCATCTTAATAGTAGAGCAAGGTGATATATTCGTTTTGGGTGTTGATATAAACACATGAGGGTGAACAGAGCATTGAGAATCTGATTATTAACTTCAAACCAAGCATCTCTCTGAGACTTCCTTGGGAGAGCATGGTTCAACATTCCAGTCATGACCATGAAGAGAATAGCACCAGAAACAGCGACACAGGTAATCCAGATAAAAAGAGCCAAATTCATGGGATCCCTTATCCATTCTTTGCAAAGTCTCCCAAGGCTATTCCAGTCAATTCTTTTAGAAAATATCCTCTGAAAACGTTCACGAATATGGAGACTACTAGAAGAAGGTACATTGCGCGACACTTCGTCCCTCTCCTCAGCAATCCTCTGAAATTTGGCCGATGGTGAAGCCAAATTACCAAACTTAAGGAACCTTAGCCTTTTGGACAGAGCAGAAGGGCCACCATTTTCTGCACTTTCATCACCTATGAGACCTCGTTGAGATGTAGAGATTCGCAGAGGGGAGCGGCTCTTTACTTTACCAACAATAGATTCCTCACCTCCACCAGTATACTCACCATCATCAGTAGACCCCATATTGTTTTCCTTTAATGTTATATGCTCGGAAAATTTACGTTCTCAGGAAATCATATCCTACACTCTCCCTCTGACTGTGGCAATCAAATACCAGAGAGTTATAAAATAGAATATCAATGTCAATTACATAAGGTAGGTCACCAAAAACTTCCAACACCTCAGTCAAAAAGAAAACCCACCCTGAGAAAACATTCTACAAATTTTTCAGCCAAAAAGAGCAACTCTATTTTGCAAGAAATGGAAAAAAATCAAAATACCACAAGCATTACATCTAGCCCACTAAGAAAAGACCACGATTTTTTCACAAATTTCACTCTTAAATGCTATAGTTACAACCTATGATGTTACCAAAAGAAAAAATCATTTCTGCAGCAATTCCAGAATTGGGAGTCATGAAATTGGACATAACAGCCAGCAATTGCATTAATGTTCTCGATTAGTTGAAACAATTATCAAGAGAAATACAAAACCACTTCAAGCTTAACTCCGAAAACCATACAAATAGTTGAACTACACAAAGAAACAAGAATACGCTGAAATTAGTAAAGAAAAACTCACCAATTGGCAATAATTGAAAGAAAACCATCTGGGAGTTGACTATATTTTTGCAGCTGAGTGGAAACTTGAAGTTATTCAGCTGAGACGGAAACTTGAAGCTATTCAGCTGATCTTCGCAATTAAGCAACCGTTTCGAAGAAGAAGAAGAATCACTTCGCTGTTTTTGATGTTTTTATTTTCTTTTCTTTTTTGGGTCCTTCGCTCAGATGATGATTCTTCCTCTTTTATTTTTTTCTTTTTGTGAAAGAATCTACTGTACAAAGCCGAAGAAGCGTTCAATATCACAAATTCAAAGCGGAGTGCAAAATTAAAAATTAAATAAAGAAAGTAATATTTATTAGGTAATCAAAAATACCTCCCCTCGATCGTGTAATTACACGTAGATTTTTTATAATTTTAAAAATTATATTTTTTATTTCTAAAGTTTGTTTTCGTCACAAGTTAAAATTCACCAAATTTGCTGATATTAAAAAAATGAAAATGAAATCTATACTTACTTTCGATTTGACTGATTACTAATTTATTGCAGATCGAATAATTACTTTTATGATCAAATTACTCTTATACGTCTTTAACGTATTACATATGACGAAATATATTTTCAACGTTATAAAGGTAATTTAACCGAAAAAAAATTTTGACTTGCAATAACTCAGTAATAAGTCAATCAATGGTAAATATCAATTTTTATTCAACTTTTTTTATTAATATTAAAAATATGTTAAATTTTACTAATAAATGACTTATTTGTTAAACGTAAGCAAATTTTAGAAGTGTTATATATAAATTTTTCAAATTATAAGAAGTTTATATATAATTACACGAAATCTCATAAGAGGAGAATATAATTATCAGTATTTATTATTGAAGCAGTGATTGAGTAGTAAAATTCATTTTAGTATTTTAATTATAAAATAGTCTTTATCATTTTAAATTAGTCCTCTCGTAGGTTATTTTCTCATATTACTCTCATAAACTATTCTTGTAAAAAAGTGTCATTTTAGTTCTTCACATTTTCAACTTTTAATTTATAATTTGGTCCCTCACACATAAATTTAAAAAACATAACCATTTAAATTACAAGAATTATCATTAAATAATTATTCAAAATCAATGATATATAAATATAATTATTATAAATTTAGAAAACTTGATTTTTTTCAAATAAAAGAGCATTTAATAAGTTAGAAAAAGATTATATAAAAAATATATAGCAAAAATTTTATATGCAAGGGCCAAATTACAACTAAAAATAAAAAGTGATGGGTAAAAGGATGTTTTGTAAAAAGTAAAAAGTTTTATAAAGGTAATATGAAAAATCACCTATCAAAATGACTAGTTTGAATTAAATTGAAAGTATAAGGATTATTTTAAATTTGAACTTAAATATGGGGACTAAAATGAATTTATCTAATAATTAAAGAACGTTTTTGCAAAATATACAAAAATAATATTTCTGTATTTAATAATAATTATATATTTATAAAAAATTATATATTTCTTAAAATTTCTGTAATTTTTTAAGTTTTGTATTAGTTGTTAACTTAGATTGTATGCAGTGATGATGATGTGAGTTAGTTACTTTATATATAAATTAAAAAGAGTATTTTAATAAAATTATATGTTAACACAGCATAAGACCTCTCATCATTAGAAGATATATACCTTTTATTTATAATTAATTTTCACAATTCAAATTAAATAATCATAATAATAGTTATTGATCACGGTCACGTAATAATTTTTATTCATGATTTTGTGGTATGTAGTTAAAATCTTTGTCGTGACTTATAACAATCGCAAAAATATTTTTTATTAGAGGACATATTAAATTTTTGCATCGATTTTATTTAAATATGATTGATTGATAATTATTTATCACAATTTTTACTATATTACCATTAAAAAGAATAGTAATTCTTTTTAGTGCGTGCTTTATTTGAAATAGTTTAAATAAAAATATCCAACTAACTAAGAGGAAAAAAAGATTAAAAATGAGAAGTTCTCTTGAAAAAATGAATAAATAATTCAAATGAGCAAGTCTCATCAAATATTGCAAAATCTTGAATTATTACTATATAGAGTATAAAAATACATATTTTTTCTTGTATATTTCTAAATATATTTAAGTAGTTATATAAATTTATATATATGTACGTGTATGTGTGTATTTTCTAATGATGAAATATTTTCATTTAACATAATGAATTAATTAAAAGTATTTTTAAAATTATTCTCCAATATTTAATATAGCATCTCCCGGAACAACTTACACCAAACACTATTAAAAAATATTACACTCTCCTCCCTTGAAATTTGGTGCGATTACACGTAAACCTCCTGTAATTTGGAGAATTACATCTAGCACTCCTGAAGTTTGTTTTCATCTAACACATAAAGCCCCTGTTAGTCAAAATTCACTGAATTTGTTGATATTAACAAAAAAAATAAAATGAATGAGAATTGATGTTTACCTTCTATTGACTTATTGCAGGTTAGCAATTTATTTTGGACTAAACTATCCTTATAAAGGTAAAGATATACCTCCTCATATGCATTAACGCGTGAAGATGTATGAAGATAATTTGATCATAAAAAAAATTATTTAACCTTTATAAGTCAATAATGAATCAATTGGGGATAAATACAATATTTTTTTCACTTTTTTTGTTAATATCAACAAATTTGGTGAATTTTGACTAATAGTAGAGACTTATTCGTTAGACGGAAGTAAATTTCAGGACTGTTATATGTAACTTTTCAATCCATAAAGGGTTTATGTGTAACTATACCAAACTTCAAATGAGGGGAGTGTAATTATTCCTTAAAAATTTGAATAAATCAAACAGCTTTTTAATGATGAAAACAAACCCACCCCACCCCACCCCACCCCACCCCACCCGCCTTTTCTTTCATTTAATTCATATTAAATTTGGGATTAGAAAAGTTTAAATATTTTATGTAAAAGAAAAAGAAAAGGAAGAAGGGTCGTAGTTGGGGGTGGGACTGTAGCGTAGTGACGGGGGCAAGAATAATTGCACAAGGGATAATTATATTACACCCCCTCATTTATTGTTATTTACATATACTATCTCTGTATTTTGAAAAATTATAAAAATCATTTTTGACAACTTTTTTTGACGAAAAAAATAATAAGAATTTAAAAGTATCTCTATTGATCTCATTAAACCATGAAATGAGAAATGTCCTTAGAAAGTAATTACTGAAAGGATAAAAGAGGTGTTAAAATAATATTTATAAAGATGAATAATATGACCCTGTATATTTTGTTATTATTTATACCAATTTTTAATATAAATCTAAATTGTTTTATTAACTTTTTTAGTTGAATCTTTGTATAAAAGTATATATTTTAATAACTAAAATGTTAAACTAATATTTTAATAAAGTTAGTTATTAGATTATAATTATAATTTAAAAACTTATCATGTATAAATTATTTTAACTTTTTAAGATTGAAAAATTATTTATCCTCTATTTATAATTAAGTTTTAATAAAATTAATAAATTATACATATATGTATATTTATATGCATAAATATATACATATATAGTTAGATGGCAGGCAAAGGTTGGACGGCAGTGGGGGCGGGCTAAGTGGGGGAAGGGGTTGGGCATATGGGGAGAGACGATGGAGAGGGCGCAAGCAGGTTGGGGGCGGGGCGCAAGTGACGGCAGGGGGTTGGAGGTCAAATATTTTATATTCGATCTCTCAAATAATAATAATAATAATTTATTTGTGTATACTAAATATTAATATGCATTACAAGAAGACTGCAATTGCTTTTGGTACTGAAATCCTCTTGGGAATAACCCAATACATAGAAAGTGATACCACTTTGAGGGGCATATGAAGTAATTTTTACTTTTGTGTAAAAAGAAATTGTAAACTTAACTGTAATGAAAATTGTTAGTGTTTAGAGAATAGGAAAAATTGGGAAGAAATTGAAATTAGATTAATCGGGAGAATAATTTCATATTAGTAAATTTATCAATAAGCTGCTCAAGTTTATAAAAAATTAATATAAATCAATTTAAATTAAACAGTTCGAGAAATTTTTTTTTTAAAAAAAAAAAACACTTTGCAACAGCTCTCAGGTGTATCTTTCTGCTTTCAAGTGCACAAAAGGGGCCAATCAACTAGTCTTGTGAGTAATCTGACTAGTTGTTAACTGTTTTCATATGAAATAAGAGCGAATTCCTCATATTTAGTTGGGATTGCAGATAAGTGTAGAGTGTGTTATGAGGAAGATGGGAATTGCTGATCGAAGCAACCAAATCTTCTGTGTTTTAAGCAGAAGCCGAATGCCTTCTGCAGAATCCATGAACATTAATCTAATATTGGTGTTGAAGTGATCTTACAACTGCTCATCACACTATTGCTCGCTTCCAATGAAATCCAAATGCATTAACAAGCAAACGTACTTTGAGTCCGTTTCAAAGTCGTGGTTATGGATGTAATCATATGAACTCCAAATAGGAAACCAAGGTAATACACAAAACCAGAGTAGAAAAGGTATAATGATACAAATCCAAGAACAGAGTCATCATTAGGAATAAATCGTGTGTGCAGCTATGAGAAAATAATTTTTTAGGTGAGATCATCCTCCTCCAGCTCTTTGGCCTTCAGGGCTTCCTTCACTCTCAGTAGAAGTGTAGTCTTCCAAGAATCCTATAAGTAATGATTAAACAAGTTAGCTGGGTTGCTATCAAGATTCAAAAGCTAAGGAACCAATCAGTGGAAGATGTTGGGGAACAAGTTTATTTAAACCTGGTCGAGCCAACAATCTGTGGCATGCATTACAAGTCCATAACTAAAGTATCTTTCAAAAATTGCATCTTACGAGTCACCATATTGGCTTCAGTTAAAGCGAACGATGCTACTAATGTAGGCATTACTTCAGATGATTACTAAGTAGACTCTTGGAAGACCTAAACGACTTGTTTCAAGAGATGCAACAAGAGAGTTCTCGAAAGGCAAAGTGAAAAACCATTTGAACAAAGCAATTTTATAGATTTATGAAAAACAATAACCGAGAAAAATAGACAGTTATTCTTGGAAGCGATAAAACAATTCAAACATGTATACAGAAATAACTACCAACCAAATATCACGTCTACAACTAAAAATTTGGAAATATACGAGATACAATGTGCATTTCTAGTTTTCTAACAGTGGCCTCTAAACTTCAAAAGACACCAGGAGTTTGGCAAATGAAGTCTTCCCAGGCAGTGAATCCATGAAACATACTAGGAAAAGTTGGTTACTTCCTTCCTCAATCTTCTCCCTATTCTCACTTCACCCAAACCTTCCCATTAAAAGACAATATTGTTCAGAAAACTAAAAACCATAACAATGATTACTGGAAAGAGAATTTCAATTTCTAAGTCCACATAACAAAAGTATGTGTCCGTTGCTTATTAACTTTCTTGGTGTCCCAAAGTTATAGTTCCTATTCCTTTTCTGGAATACATAAATAAGATTCAGTTCCCTAAGACAAATTTTTCGCAAAAACACTTTCACTTAAACTAGTGACGTGTGGCCATTAACTCAACCACAACTTTTAAGATCAAAATTATCAACAAATGTAAAATCTTCACTAGTCTTAACTCTCAGGTAATGATGCCGAGTCAAATCAGGGATGGAGGGTGTAAAACTTGAGCAAAACAAAAACAAGCAGATTTCAAGGTTTCTCACTACTTGTAACTAAGAGAAATGTCTTTTACGAAATAATTTATTAAAAAAAATTACATTAATCCATTCACAGACAGATTCGTGGACGCACCAGATAGGCAACAAAGACAGGCTGGACAATTTCAGCCAAAAGCATAAAATAAAAATCACTATTCACTTACCAGTTGGGTCATACTATCATATTCCTTCACCGCATCAGTGAACTTGGCAACATCTTCCTCATCAATGGCAGTAGCTAAATCCTGTGATCCAAAGATATAAAATGCAAAATATATTAAATTCATCAGGTCAAGGCTTCAAAGCTATTATCTCCATAAGCAGCAGATGTATGAGCATTCACGGGTTTTCATCAAACACCATATAATCTGAAAAATGAAGTTTAACCGTTGTGCAATAGCAGTAAGATGACTGAGGAAGATTTCATGATATGGGTGAGTTTAAAAGATAAGAAGATCCATCTGTGACAACTGGATCTGGAGGTATAAAATCTGTGGGTATTGAGGGTCAGCATGTGTGGGATTTCTTTGTTGTTTTTCCTTTTCTGGTTGGGGGGTGGGGGGATGGGAGGTGTACAAATTAAAAAAAAGTAAAAGTAATGCTCAAGAGCCATGACATACCGCTAGCAATTTGTACTCACGTGTTCCAGAAAATGTTGGATCTAATTCCTACAAATGAAGACAAATTATATCTTTAGCATGTATACCAAACATAGAGTAGCATTGCAAATAGGGATAAAAACAACACAAGTACCTGGTAGCGCTCTAATGCATTGCTGATTGCAACAACATCACTCTTGCACAGCTGGCATATACCAGCATTAAGAAGGTGTCCTTTAACTCCATACTTCAGCAAGTTATTATTGAGTGAGTGCCGTGCTATCTCTTCATAAATCTCAATGGCCTTTTGATATCTGAGAAATAGATTGACTCAGCAATTCTTTCACTACAGCTTTCAATCTTTATCAAACACAAAGCACGGAAATACAGGCTTCCAACTATCTAAGAAAAATCATACTAGCCAGCATTCTTTCACGTCCTATCTCCACTTCTCTAACAAGTCATCAATGATTTTAAGCAATCATGAGAAAGAGTGTTTGGTTCAGTAAGGTTCACCGCTAGCAGAAATGATGACAAATCGATAACTTTTAAGTTACATTTATTTAGTAAGCAAAGAAAGATGGAGTTGGGCGAAAACAAATGATACCATTGATTAGAAGTCATGCCTAAACTAGATGAAATCGTAAGACATTATGATAGCCAATCATGGAAATCACATCGCTATTAACGAGAAATGGACAGAAATACCAAAGTCCTAAAAGTATTGAATGGGGCATAAAAAATAAAAGAATTTGAAGAAACTAAAGATTCTCTTATGAAAATATCAAACAGTACGATATTGGGCACAATCATGTCGAGAGCAGACAAACTTAACTGTTCCAATTGAGCGGCAAATTGTGCAATTTTCTGCTTGCACTGATTTGCAGATGTTGTTACTTCTTCACTTTGGAAGAGATCAGCAGCTTTCTCATAATAAGCAATAGCCTGTTCCAAGTTTTGTTCTTGCTCACACAGCTCAGCTATTTCCTGCAAAGTAACAATCTCAAATTACTGTCCTTCAATTTACCTATCAAATTAGTACTATTACTCTTCAAAAACCCAGATTACACCATCATGATGATTAATATAGTCAAAAACATTATTCACAGAATACGTGTTTCATAAGGCAGACCAATTAAGTATTTGTTGTATCATCTAATAATATGGAATAGAACCCAGTTGCTAAGATGAAAGTTTCATGACTAGAGGCTACATTCCTCAATTATAGTTTAATGTTTTTACCTTGTAATATCTGGCGGACATATTAAACCTTCCAATATCCAAAAACATATTTACAGATTGCTCCAGGCATGATATAGACTCTGCAAAGCATCCAATGGGAGTTAATAGCAGGTTGTTCCTATATTAGATTTGAAAAGAACAATACAAGACACAGATAATTATAAGATTAAAGAAACAGAAACGACAAAAAACTATAAGATAGAGCAAATTAGAAATGGGATTGACCAAGTGTGAAATTTTTTTTTCACATGTTATACATAGAAATATAAAAAGCTCAAATGGAACCAAGATCTGGAGGACAACAAAATAAGAAAAAAACTACCAAGCTAAAAGGTAGGTCACTGCACCACAATAATCAAGCTGCTTTTTGTTTAACTCACAAATACAAAGTAACATGCAACCTTTTTATCAGAATTTTTACTGTTAATACACAAAATTCTCTCCATTACAAACATATATATAAATGCCAACCATAAAGACACCCAGGACTAGAAATACAGAGCTACACCAGAAATAATCGCACCTTTTGTGTTAGTCTTTTTGTAGCAGTGAGCGGCATCAGCGTAAGCATTAGCAGCTTCATGCTTGCTATCTAACTGCAAAACACAAAAATGTAGAAGCATAGGACTCCAAGAACCTGTAGGCAAGAGGTTGATGGAAAAAGGATGCAGTCTAGCACAAGCCAAATGCTCAAGCAAAGACTCACCTTTAGGTGACACTCAGCCAACTTAACATACACCGCTCCAGCCTGGTCCCCTGATAAAACCATTATTCAAGTTTTAGACCACCCACAACCAACATTATTATCTGAATAATTCCTCAGAAATAAGTATTTGTAAATTCTGGTTCTTTCTCCACATGATAAGGTCTTCAATAAATATCAACTATCCAAAGTTAATGCAATTCAGCTGCATATGACAATGCGCATTTGCTAAAAAGTAGCAGATGAAAGAATGGACTTCTTATTCTATACTAGTCAAAAGCTCCACACTTGCAAAATACGATGCAAAAGTCATCAATTTCAGCCATCTCAAACAAAATCCACAATGCAAGCTTAGGCCAAAAACCACGTCGGGTACAAATTGACGCCAAACATTAACACCAATTTGTTATCCATGAAGCTAATGATAGACAACAACCATTACAAATTTCCATTAATCAGTCCTCCAAGATCACACCAAACAAAACACACGCAAAAATCACAGAATCAATTACCAACAACGGAAGAACGAAAAAGAATCACACACAATCAACCTACAATCCTTACATGATTTGGCTAGTTTGTATGAATTGGCGGCTTTATCGAACAAATCCGCTGCGTCTTCGTATTTGGAACCGAATAAGCCCCATCCGGAGAGCTTCTTCTCGGCCTTCTTCTCGAAGTCATCCGCCCTCGCTAAATGATCGCCCATTGTCTCTTCTTCTTCACGCAATGCAATGCAATGCAATGCGGTGGTCTATCTCGCTGCTCTTCCAATGAAGGAAGGAAAGATTGAGAGAAAAATCAAAGGAAGACTTGGAATTGTATTTGCTATTTGCCATAAAGACAAAGGTGTTCATGATACAAAGAGTGAAGCCCAACATTTTGGGCTTCAGTATATTAGTAATTGGGTTTAAAAGGGCCTTAAACCTTTTGGGCTCTCAAGATCCATTCATTTAGGTAAGAAGAAAACTTAAAAATATAATATATATATATATATATATATATTTTATTGGGATAATTACACTCCACTCCCCTAAAATTTGGTGTAATTACATGTAAATCCTCTGTGATTTGAGAAAATACATCTAGCACCCTTGAGATTTGCTTCCATCTAACAAATAAGTCCCTTCGTTAATCAAAATTCACCAGATCTGCTGATATTAACAAAAAAAATCTATATTTACCATCGATTGACTTATTACTGATTTATTGTAGGTCAAATAAATCTTTTTATGACTAAATTACCTTCATACGTCTTCACGTGTTAATGTATGTAAGAAGATTTATTTTCACCGTTATAAGGGTAGTTTGATCGGAAGAAATTTATTTGACTTGCAATAAGTTAGTAATAAGTCAATTGAAGTTAAATAACATTTTTCATTCACTTTTTTCCATTAATATCAACAAATTCAGTGAATTTTGACTAATAAATGGACTTACTTGTTAGACGGTAGTAAACCACAGGATGCCAGATGTAATTTTACAAACTATAGGGGGTCTATGTGTAATTATATTGAATTTCAGGGAAGGAGAGTGTATAATACTTTTTTTATAATATGTGATTCAGTATATCATTAGTATACTTAAATTTAAAAATTGATTCAATGCACAAATAGTTTAAATCAATACATAAATTAAAAAATAATGATAATAATAAACTACTATAAAAGTAGGCATACCGCATACATATACTCGATTACATTCGTGGGATTCGAACTCACAACCTGAGCTTTTCGAGAAGCAATGTCTAATTGTAAAAAACATAAAAGTTATTCACCTATACAATTTTTTTACGAATAGTTTATAAGATCTTAAATTAAGATATTTTGAATCTTATAATTTTTTTAAATAAAGTTAACTTTACCCATTTTTTTATGATTTTTCAGTCATTATTATAATATAAAAAAATTATTATGCCAAACACTCTAATAATCTATACTATTATAAAATAAGAGGTTTTGTCCTACCAAATTTATCCTTAGTTCATTTATTCCTTTGAAAAAAAATTGGCCAGTACAATAATTTTAATATTTTTTAACAATCTTATAATGATAATTTATTTTTTTTCTCAATCCACTACTCCACGTTCCACTCACCTCACTCCACGTTTTTCTTGTCACAAATTTCTTTTTATCTCATTCGCTCACAAATTTCTTTTTTCTTTTTTATCTCACACCATAATTTTTTTTTAAATGCTCATGAAAACCTGGTGTGACAATGAATAGTCTTATAAATTATGTCATCTTATTTATCCGACTAACACGCATTTTACTCCTTATCTTTTGTTGAAAAAACTAAAATCCCCCTTTGTTTTCGACGTAAGCTAAAAATTCCGCTGTGTTTTGTAAATTTCAACACTCATTCCGTTAGTGATTAGCGGAAGGTGCAATACACGTACTCTTTGTGCGTTTGATGATTTTTTTAATGTTTTTTTATATAAAAAACCCTCATGGTATTTATATATTTCATATGTATGCCTTTTTTATTTATTTTGAGTGATGTTGTTGTATTTTCATCTATTAAAAAATATTTTTTAATTATATTTACTTAAAAATATAAAAGCCATTAAATAAATTTTTAAACTTTTATAATTTGAATTCTATATTAAATTAAATTAATTTTTATAATTGTTAGAAGTGAAATTTAAAAATTATAATTGTTAAATTTAAAATTATTTTTAATTAATTAAAAATATATTTTTAATTATTATAATATTTTTAATTAGCTAAATATATTTAATTAATATAACTAAAATTAATTAAAAAATTTTAAAAAAACTGAGGCGATGGCGATGGTCGTTGCAGGGCGATAGCGGCGGCGGCGCCCAGACCACAAGGTCTGAGCATTCGCCATGGTTGCCCAGACCATTGAGGTTTGGGTGTCACCCACAAAAGGGCGACTACGTTGCCATCTTTGTTGTTCTGGGCTACACTCGTCGACCGAGCAGAGGCAGGGGAGGGGGAAACTGGCGGGGGGTGCACAAGGGGCTAGGGGGAGGCTACGAGGGTGGGGGTGGCAGTGATTGGGGGGTAGCCAACTGGGTGGGTTGGGGGATTAATTTTGCTTCTTTTTTTTAAAAAAATAATTTATTTTAGTAATATATATTTTTAATCAATAAAATATCAATCTTTTATTTTTTTTATAAATTCAAGATCCATTTGTTAAAATCAATTGATTAGATCTGACGATTTTGGAATAATTAATACAAATTCAATAGTTATTACAATAAAAAATAATATGTATTAATTAAGAGTATAATGGTTATTTTTGTGAAAAATTAATGTCGTTATTTAGATTTAACGAAAATGGACAATTGAGCTAAATTTAATAAAATAAAAAACAAATTTTTTATCTATTTTTAAAATAGAAGAATTTTTTAACGAACTTTTCAAACATAGAGTTGTATAAATTTTAACCTCCACAACACCTTTATTCTTAAAATAAGATTAAATATTTTTAAACTTCAAAATATTTATAAGATATAAAAACTTACAAAATACTTCAAAAACAAGTCTAACCAAACACCCTGTGACTTGGTGTTAGCCATCAACATTGAATAGTGGGAAATGGAAAAGCATATGTCAATCTTGGACCAATCTCATATTATGGTTTATTACTTCATCTGCAATCCCAAGATAGGACAGAAAATACCAAATACTATGTTTAGAGGTACTGCTGTTTTGTCAGCCGCCCAGAAATTAAGAAAAAGTGAAGGCACCGCAGGAGTCAGATCTGACCAAATCTTGGATTCACAGTGAAGGGTCCAACCACAACGATTTCAGTCTGAAATCGGTCCAAAGCAAGTAAATATAAAGGTAAACGGTGATTCCCAAATATAAAATGAGCAGTTAAATTTCTATATTATTTGATTTTAGCCCGAAAAAATTTCCAAGAAAATGAGGAAGATGTATGAATAAGAAAAAGATGAGACTTTGAAAAGGAAAGACTTCTTCGTGGGAAACGTGGATTCATAAATTCTTGAGGTTTCGTAATCTTTGTTTGGTTGATGGGTTGTCATATCTCCTGGAAGGTAAAGTTTTCTGGCAATGGAGGGTTCTTTTTTCTTTTCTTTTTGTGGAAAGTTAAATTAATTAAATATGTTTGAATTAACTGCGACAACTGAATTTACCGCCTGTCCTTTTTCTTTACAGAACCCTCAAAATTTAGGAAATTTTGATTGGGGGGAGTTACGTTGGGAGAAGGTAAGAAAATCCCTGAATTTTATCCGTGTCTGTGGGTTTGCATTTGATGAGCTTGAATAAAAGCCTCTGAGACGAAGGTTTCCATGCAATTCTTGATGCAGAAGCTGAGCCATTCATTTTTCTTTCAAGGATGGAAGTGTTGTTGCAACTAATTCTAGAAACCCTCATTTTTTTTGCATTCAAAGCTACAATGGAGATAAAATGCTGTTAATGACCTGTTTTCGGTGATGGGATTCGGATCTTGACAAGGGATTGGACCGTCGTCTGGGCGGTATTAGTTAGACCCAGCCAAGTGTGTATATCATTTCAGGATAACATAGTCTATGTCAGATAGTCCGTATAATCCAAAGTTCACCACGTCATAAGTTCTCCACCACTTATTATCAAATTATTGAATGCATCATGTGGGCTGCAGTGTAATTCATGTCAGAACTATTGTCATTTTGCATATAAGTAGAGTATGTTCTAAGGGGGATCACACCAGAGGATTGGCAAGTTTAGCAAAGTGTTTTTCTTGCAGCAGCAGACCATGAAATTGGAAAACCAAGATTTTGGGAGCCATGCTCCTTTGCTCCCAGAAGTCCGGTCGAGTAATGATAAAAGACGGTATGAGGGCGCGTCGATTTCGGGGGCAATATTCAACATCTCAACCGGGATGGTGGGAGCTGGGATTATGTCGATCCCAGCAACCTTCAAGGTGCTAGGCGTGATTCCTAGCTTTGTAGTCATCTTAATTATTGCTTATTTGGTGGAAGTCACGGTGGAGTTCCTGTTGAAGTACACACATTCCGTTGAGTTGAATACTTACGGAAAATTGATGGCGGAATCGTTTGGGAAGTTTGGATCCATTGCCCTTCAAGTTTGTGTTATGATCACCAATCTTGGTGCTCTGATCATCTATTTGATTATAATTGGTGAGTTGTTTCAGATTGGGATATGTATGAAGTAATGTGTCGGTGTATTTACCGTGTCTCTGATTTTGCCTGATTGAAGGAAGTTTTTCATTTATGACTGCTGCCCTTAATCTTTGGTAGTATGTATGTGTTGAGGCTGTCATTGTATGTCCTAACATGCTTGAAATGTGTCTGAATCAAATAATTTGTATCATTATATTGTTCCTAATGTTCTTAAGATGACTTAGCTTTGATGAAGGAAAAAATGCTTTTCCTAATCGAGTTCAGGACAATGTGACAGGGATACAAAATTTGCAACGTCGTCTTGACCTCGGATTTGTATATTTCAGAATTCAGATCTAAACCATGGAAGGACTACTTTAGATCAAATGAGGCAAAAAGAGTTCTCTTTTTGATATGATCACGTTCTGATGAGTTGAATTTTACAGGAGATGTTCTCTCGGGAAATACATCGGAAGAAACAGTGCATTTGGGTATTCTGCAAGAATGGTTTGGCATCCACTGGTGGAACTCACGTGCATGCTCGCTCCTTTTCGTTGTGCTCTTTGTCTTGCTTCCTTTACTTCTTTTACGGCGAATAGGTTAGTCATTACAGTTTTTAAGGAATATATACTCTGAACACTTGCTCTTGTATACACTTCTATTAAAACAGATATTGAGGTTTTAGCAACCATCTATGCTGTGATTACATGTTAAGGAAACTAAAGAAAGTTAGTGATACTATACGCCCCATACAAGTTGGTTACATTCAATAATATATAACTTAAAAATCCTCTCCAGCTTCTAAGGAATACGTCCAACTGTGACTACTGATTAAATATGCTGCCTATACTCTGCAACATTGTTATGCTCCTCTGTTGACGAGTTCATCTCTGATACTTTTATGATTATTCTAAGATGATTTTGCCAACATCGAAACACGAGTCCTTGATTTCATATACCCTTGCAACAAAGGAAATTGTTGATATTAAACACCTGGCAAATGTATTGATGGCACACTAAATATTTGCACAGTGATTTGTAGATGCCGCTTGTTGTGAGTAATAAAGCAGAATTTGTTTGGAATTGACAGCTAATCATACAAGAATGATGAATAATTTTAACAGCTTGTGACTTGCAGATTCATTGAGGCATGCCTCGGCGTTGTCTGTGCTGCTAGCTGGTTTTTTTGTTGCCATATGCACAGCAATGGCTATTCATGCCATGTGGATCGGGAAAACACAAAGACCGAGACTCGTTCCAGACTTTGCAAATGGTGTCTCTGCCCTTGACCTCTTTACTACTATTCCAGTGTTTGCGACTGCTTTTGGATGCCATGTAAATGGTGAGAATGTGAATACGATGAATTTATTATAAATGCTTTGAGAAAGAACCAAACTAACGCAAAAATGAACTCAACATCAACACTTTCGAAAAACTTGGCTGTGCCTGAATATATATCTGTAGATCATTGTAACCTTTATGGATCTCTCATCTGTGTGAAAACATAGTAAAAGAGGAAGATAAAGGATAACCATTCACGAAATTTATTGTGAATTCCTGTGTCCTGATTGTCCACAATTAATCAAGAAATGCATAGGAATATCTGATTGACAATGGCAATGTGCTTACAGTTCATCCAGTCAGAGCAGAGCTTGGCCGACCTTCTGATATGAGCTCAGCAGTTCGAATCTCACTGGTATTATGTGTAGCAATATACCTTGCCGTTGGCTTCTTTGGCTACCTTCTCTTTGGGGACTCTATCATGGCCGATATGCTTGTCAACTTTGACACAACTTCGGATTCTCTTATCACTACAATTCTCAACGACACTGTGAGATTGAGCTACGCGATTCACCTCATGCTGGTGTTTCCCGTTATGAACTACTCATTAAGGGTCAACGTTGATGAATTGTTTTTCTCGAAAAGGCCTCTTTTGGATGCAGAAAAGTTCAGATTTTATTGTCTTACGGGTGTTTTACTTATATTCATATATTTGGCAGCAATAGCCATTCCAAATATATGGTACTTCTTTCAATTTATGGGAACGACGACTGTCATGTGCCTCATGTTCATATTCCCCAGCTCAATCATTCTTAGGTATGGGCATCGTCATGATCCATATACTATTTTTCCAGCGATTATCATAGGTATAGTTGTCTGATTGTAAATTCTTGAAAACTTGTTTGTAGGGATGTCCGGTGCATATCCACTAGTCGGGACAAGGTGTTGGCGTGGTTGGTGATCTTGCTGGCAGTCGGGACGAGTTTCATCGCCATTTTCTCAAACTTGTCTGATTACTTTGGCTGGAAATAACATAAGAAAGCCAATTTTTTCAAGAGTGTTTGCCCGGCCTGTCTCGTCCCGACGAGTTCAACAGCCATTTTCTCAGCCTGTCCAACGGATTATACTTAAAATACATGAAATATTTCTTGGGGGCAATTTTCACCAAAACTCACTGCAGTTCTTGCAAGTCAAAGTTATTAGATAGTTGGTTACATATTTTAAGGATATTAGCATGGGAATGTTGGTCGAACATGTTCTTCTGTATTAAATTTACATTGTTGAACCAACTCAAGGAGGTGGACAATCTACATATGTTGCTTGTAATAGAAAGGGCACAACCTCTGCTCTCTGCTTCAATTTCTTTGTTCTATTGCTGTCATTTTCTCTTTTTACTTTTATTTATGTTGCAACGATGCTTTAACATTTTCAAACTTACTTTTTTTAATCAATTTGGAACCTAAATTTTTAAGTGGTTGAATTTAATATTTTACAATTTTCCACCCACATTCACCCTAGCAAAGTAAGAAACGAGTGGATTGCATTGTCACCCGACAACAATCTTATCCAACTCAGGAGTCCGAGTCATCACATAAGTCCCCTCCACGTGTGACTCGCTCATTCGTGCTGTCTTTTTCCTCACCCAATTTTTCAACTCCTCCTTCGCTTTCTCGACAACGACGTCGTTCCATTCAATGAACTTGGCAGTTTTACTTCGTATTCATATTACTGAAGTGGCTCAATTTTTAAATAAATTATAAGGTAATTTGCTAAAATTTATCATAATTATAAATATTTTTTATTATTTAAAAAATTATAAATATTTTTTCCAATAGACTCTCATGAAAATATATTTGTTAGACGATTGTTAGTTCTAGGGGGTATTTATAATTTTTGAAACAATAATGAGATATTTATAATTAATATAAATTTCAGGAGAGTCCCATTGTAATTTATCATAAATTGTAAATTGTCAAAAATCTTGTACTGTGTTTGGATGGGTGAATTTAAGTTTGATGAAAGAATTGGAACAAAATATTCAAATAACTCCATATGAACAGAATTTTAAATCCATCGATATATTACAAAATATAGTTTCAAATCAAAGTAGAATAATTTGAACACTTTATAACATAGAGTTATCCGAACGAGTCCAAACAATTTACGACTAAGAATTTGGTGTTTTAACTTTACGTAACGATGTCAATTACACTTTTAGATCTTTGTATCAAATACCCCAAAAAAGTGTTTTAGCATATTTAAATTACTATAGCTTTATTTTGTTTTATAGGGGTAGTTTGCAAATAATTTTTGATTTGATGTTCCATCCACCAGTAAATCAAATCATACTGATTTAAGATGTTTGAGTGATTTTATGAACTTTTTTAAATAAATTATAAAATATTTGTGAGCTTATAAAATATTAAAAACTTATAAACTATATAGTAAAATTTTAAGAGCACGAGTTTATAAAATAAAAAATTAAGATGCCATGTATGAACTTATAAATTCTTTTGAAAATTAGTAAGGAATTCCAGACAAAAGTTTTAAGATTTTATCAATCCTCCAACTTTAATATATTAGTTATAAAATTGTGATTCCTAATATTTTATAAACTTCATAATTTAATTTTATTTAAATATTTTAAAATTTTATTTAAAATAAAATTAAATATTTTATAAAATATATGAATTTAAAGGAGGTTTTTAAATAAATACTAATTAAACTTTAGAATATGTGACGTGGAGTCCAGACCTCTTCGCTGGTCCATCCAAAAGTTGCAAGTCCTTTCCGTATGGGATTTCTAATTCTTGAATTCCACGACAAGGCAAGTCTTAGGTAAAATGCTACCACTTTTGCTTAAAAATTTGTGTTTCCCAAGGATTTAAGGCGTATATTTTGGCCATCACGATTCATGATTATTATTAGATTGAACTCCTTATGACTCAAAATATGTGGTCTAGTTTCACTTAATATGAAATTTTGAATAACTAAAAAAATAAATTGTTATATAATTTCATATTAATCTCTTCCGTCGTGAGTTAACGATATTAATGTTCATAAAAAAATCTGTCCAAAGAAGTTCAAATAATTCAAAAGAAAGAAAAAAATTGCTAGAACCCAAAAAAGGACTCGAAGCGCCCCCAAAAGGCCTGGTTCGGGTAAGGGACCAGAGTTTTCACAAGAAGTCCAATTCGGGTAGAGCCCCTAGCAATTCCAGCTCGAGCTGCCACTAAGAAATAAATTGGCCAAAAGAAGCTCAAACGATCCAAATATGAGAGTGTCTCACAGGCCTATAAGTAAGCTTAGAGATTTGGAATCTCCCAACCAAATTCAAAGTCTATCATATAGCATCCACGGATGGCCCACTTAAGTGCCATCTATGTAGGATCTTTGAGAGCACCACCCACAGAATTAGATAAGAACTAGCCACTTCAGTGAAGATACGTGGAGGCCATAGTCGAAAGTAACCTCTAGACCCTGAAAACTTGGAGTCTAGTTGGAGGAAAAGCATTTCCTCAACAACCTCGTTGAAAATTCGAGAAGACATTCTTATCCTTGAAAGATGACGTCATTCGCGGTAGACTCCAACCACCAAGGATCGTGGGTCTTCAACCACCAAGAGATAACCTTCTATCGAATTTGGGGGATCCTCCAATCACTGGGAGATGACCTTCCAATGAATCCATGGGGATTTATCTTTATTGAACCACTTTGAGATAATGCTTCATAAAATTCGAGAGAATCCTTCATAAATTCATGCAGATTCAATTTTATCCAATTAATTGAGGGTTGTCTATAATTGAGGGCTTCCCCATTGGAAAAAAAATCTACTTTAATTGAAAAGGACCATTTTAATTTTGTATTTAAAGTTTTACAGATTGAACTAGGATTCATTCTCTCCCTTATACACAAAAAACAAGAAATAACACTTTCAGTTTCACTTATTTATTTTCTTACATTTTATTTTATTACTTTCTACTTCAAGTAGAACCGAGCCGCATTTTTTGTTTGTATCACATATCATATCATTATTTTATTGGATACTGCGGCCTAATGATAGATCCTTTGGTTCGAATACGTGCTAGATCTAAATTAATCATATATTTGTCATTTTGATTGGTTTAGTCCCCCCAAAACCTTATAAAAGAATTCTTCTTATTGGTAAAGGTTGAACATTGCCATACTAATATGCAGGTTGGATATGTTATCAAGATATTTGGTGGGACTAAATATATGTTCTAAACTCTTATCTATGTTTATGCAATCCTTGACTTATCGATACTAATTATATAACTAATTGGTAACTACTATGACCAATAACTACTGTTAGATTATTCTAATGCTCATACTTTGATGAAACTCGAACCATGACCTTAACTTTATCAACTAAATGAAGCCTCGTCAAAATTATATTTTTTAGTAAACCAAATATATCGAGTTCGCTGAGTTCTGAGTTGGTCAGGTCCGATCTTATATTAAAAAATTTCTTGACAAATCGGATCTTAAATTCTGACAAACTCGGCATGCTGTCATCCCTGAGGAGGTGTACAATTTGTTATCAACCCTACCTCCTCGATCTTTTTTTCACCAAAATCAAGATTATTACTAATTGATAAGATCATCTGAAAACCCCTCCCCCCACACACAAAAAAAAAAAGTTTATTTCAACAAATAACATATTACTGAGGAATGCTTGAAGAAAGATATGATTAGTAATAAATTTAGGTCACTGGGATCATTTTATTGAAAAAACATCACCTATAGTGCATATGTGATATTTAAGGTAATATGAAATAATTTTTTTACATGTTCACTGTATGTAATGTTTTTTCCTCGAAAAACTAATAAAAAGTCGATTACATATAGCAAAGCCTAAATTTAGAGAATTAAAATAAAAAGCTGACAAAAGAAAATTAAATGACAAAATACAAAATAGAGTATAATTTTGATGTCAAAATGTAATTTAACTGTAAATTAATTATAAAGCTGATGGAACCATCATGAATGAATCCTACTAAGCTGAAACATGTCTGCTGTAACACATTGAGACCCAATCACATGATTCACATTTCCCTCATTTCCGTCCCCATACATCTCAAACTTCTTTACGACTGATCCCCCCTCCATATGCCTCCAACCTGTCCCAACCTGAAATTCCTAAAATGCCCTTCATTCCATCTCCTTAATTTAGCTCCCTAACCTCCTCCAAAAATGGCAACCCCGTCATTTGACGCCTTTCAATAATTGCATGACCACTATATGTTTCATTCAACCAAGAATCCAAAGACAAACGCGCACACAATTTCAACTTCATCCCCCCGGCATGGCTCCGGCGAGAAGCGCCACCGGAGCTGAGGCTCCTCTCCTCCCCCACCGCGGTGGCGAAACCGAAGCCGATGTGAAACCGGCGTCGGTGCCGGGGGCCGTGTTCAACGTGTCGACGAGCATAATCGGCGCCGGGATCATGTCCATTCCGGCGACTCTTAAGGTCCTGGGAGTTGTCCCAGCTTTTCTAATGATTGTTCTGATAGCAGTGGTGGTGGATATATCGGTTGAGTTCATGCTGCGGTTCACGTACTCCGGCGAGTCGAGGACGTACGCCGGACTAATGAGGGAGTCGTTTGGACGATGGGGATCCGTTGCTGTGCAGATATGTGTGATGATCACGAATCTCGGTTGCCTCATCATGTACCTGATTATAATCGGTGAGCAGTTGATGGTTTCTGTTTTCTGACATTTGGGGACTCATGTCACATGTTGTTTGCCACTTGTCGTAGATTTAACGTTGACAATCAGAAATTGAGGGTGATTGTTGTTTGTCTGTGTCAGGGGATGTGCTTTCTGGGACAGGGGAAGAACACTTGGGTGTTTTGCAAGAATGGTTTGGTGTTCATTGGTGGAATTTGCGTGCTGTTGCGCTCCTCTTCATTGTCGTTTTCGTCATGCTTCCCCTGGTCTTGTTTCGTCGTGTAGGTATGTTTCAACTCCTTCATTTTATGTTATACCTTATGCCCGAACTTAGACATAAGATTTATGTGGTTCTGTCAAATTCAGACATAAAATTCGCCTGCGAAAAGCAGAGAAGTTCACTATATTGTAAACTTAGACAATGGTCAATGCCCTTATGCCAAGTATTGTCTGTTCTTGCTGAAACAACATGGTTTGCCATAGTAATAGAAGAGAATTTTGGAGTTTATATACTAGTAGTAAATGCTCATTATTAGTTCTGAACAAAGTATGTGACCAAACATATGCAGAATTGTAGTATTTAGACCAATCCCCTGTTTAACAGAGAAGAGGGAGATTTGTGATTTAGATAAGTTAATTGTTTTTGTTGATTTTGCAGAGTCATTATGGTTCAGTTCAGCAGTATCAGTACTCCTAGCAATTGTGTTTGTTGGTATATGCTCAGTGATGGCTATAAGTGCCCTCATAGAGGGGCAAACTAAGACACCAAGAATCCTACCGGAACTGGACGGTGGCGTCTCCTTCTTCAATCTCTTCACGGCTATTCCTGTCATTGTCACGGCCTTCACGTTCCACTTCAATGGTAAGAAACAACAACCTCAATCATGTCGCCTGTACTGAAGATTTTGTACATTTTGGTGCAAGCCTCGTAGTTTGGTCTTAAAAAAACACGTCATATAGCTTGAGGTTTATATGTTGCTCAAGTCCTTCTGATTCCATCCGGTGTTGATTGGCAGCTCACTCAAACCAGTACTTGATTTTGTCTTAACGCATTGTCAATGTTTTGTGCAGTTCATGCAATTGGAGTTGAGCTAGGAAAACCTTCCGCAATGATCTCTGCCGTGAGAATAGCTCTAGTACTCTGTGCTGCTATCTACTTTGCTATTGGCATATTCGGTTACCTTCTATTTGGGGATTCAACAATGGATGACATCCTCGTGAACTTCGACCAGAGTTCAGGATCGAGGATAAGCTCGTTCCTCAACGACATAGTTCGTCTGAGCTACGCTCTCCATCTGATGCTGGTGTTTCCGCTCTTGAACTTCTCCCTGAGGACTAACATCGACGAGTTCCTCTTCTCCAAGAAGCCTCTCCTGGCAGTCGACACGAAAAGATTCGTCATCCTCACCCTTGTTTTGCTTGTTCTGGCCTATGTTTTAGCCATAGCCATTCCAAGTATTTGGTACTTGTTCCAGTTCATGGGCTCGACTTCCGCCGTCTGCCTCGCCTTCATTTTTCCTGGCTCCGTCGTATTAAGGTACTCATCTCGCTCCACCACCTTATCTAAAAGTTTAAAAAGAATCCTGTAATATTAATATTCGCTCATAGAAGCAACCATAACGACGCCCGTCTAATCCTTCTCTTTCACATGACAGAGATATTCATGGTATTTCTACCGCAAGGGACAAGATCATAGCAGCAGTGATGATAACTCTTGCAGTCATCACAAGCACCATAGCCATTTCCACCAATATATATAAGATGGTTGCCAAATAGCCCTCTTTTTTTCTCTTGTTCAGTGTTTGTACATGTGTGCGCATGGATTTGTTGTAGTCTTTGTTGTGTAGTATATTGAGTGACCTCATCGAATCACGGAAAATTCTTACACATATTCCTAAAGTAATTAATATATTATTACAATGTTTAATACACAACACACAATAATACTTTTAATCAATAATTTCAAAACAAACATCTGCCATCTATAAGATTTAAATTTACGACCTCTTAATTTTGAGTCCTTAACCTCACTATTCAGACAAACGATCATTGGTATATTATTGTGCATATTAAACGTGTGAAAGTATTTCAAAATATGAATTACCTAAAATACCTTTTACTATATATTCCACATTTCTAGCCATCTGATTAATTATTTATTTTATCTTTATTTTTTTCCATTTAGTTAAGGAAATGTAATGAAAAATTAAATTGCATACGTATATCGAGTGTGTTTTAATTACTGATATATATGAGGCCCTTTGAGTGGTTGATTTGTTTAAAATGTGGATTGACTGAAATGTTCTAAAACATCTTTATTTCACAAAGAAACGCCTTTTTTGTCAATTAGTTCTGGCAATAATTTATATTCATGTTTATTTAAAAATATTTCATTGCATTAGCTTTTATCATTCATTCGTTCATTTTATTTTACTATTCCTTTTTTTATTAAATAAATATAATAAAAATTTATATTATCTACACGAATCGAATATGTTTCCGTTGGTAGTATACGAAAAAAAGTTTAGATTACTAATAAAAGATAGTTGGAAATTAGATTAGATTTTTTAGAAACTACAAACTCAATATTAAAACGCAACCTCCAAAGTGCGATTTTAATGACGATCAAGTCGATGATCCTTGGCAAGCAAAACTCAGAATCGCATATATTATTTGGGTAACTTTTTTTACGCAAAACTCATACAACCAAGATGGTAACCGCGATTTTCTATCACAGTTTGATGTCACACCAATATTTGATTAGTATGTGATTTTTTAGATTAAAAAATATAATTAAATTATATTATAATTTGAAAATAGAACTTATATAATGCACACGACCGTGTGTGACGTCAGTATGTTATTTATGTGTGTGATAGCAGATTTTTATCAAATACGGACACCCCTAACTACTCTCAAGATGTAATGACATCTTCGTAACTTTTATTTTTTATTAACTTATTAGAAATATTTATATATAATAAAATAAAACATCGGGACTATCCGAGTAAATATCATATAAGTACATATTTGGATATCCTCTTTCACTTTTATTTTGACACGTAAAAAAAATATTTTTATTCTATATAAATTTAGATAAATATATGATTAGTTAGGGGTGCAAGATGAGTCGAGTTGGTTCGCATTCAAACTCGACTCGAGCCTGCTCGAGCTTGAACTATATTCTTTGAGCTCGCGAGCTCACAACTTTTTTTATATTTTTGTATTTTTTATTTATAAATATTATTTAAGTACACATTTAATATTATAGCAAATTTATATTCAAAATTCACCATATATTAAAATTATTTGTCAACATATCACTTATTTTATTTTATATAATAATAAAATAATGTTTTTTATTTATATTGTTTAAAAACAAGCTTAAGAAACAATTTAATAAGTTTTGATACTTTTTATAAATAAATATTTAAAATTCATCATAAATTAGAGTTATTAGTTAATATCACATATTTTAGTTTTGGAAGATATTAAATATGGTATTTTTGTTGATATTATCTAAACACCAATCTTAATCAATAATTTAATAATTTTTATAATTTTTCCAATAAGTATTTAATATAATGAATATGAATTTTATCGTTATAATTTAAATATCCACTACAACAAAATATATTTATTTCTAAATTCATCATATATTAGAATTGTTAGTCAATATATCATACATTAAATGATACTAAAATATGGTATTTGATTTGTATCATTTAAAAATAAGCTTAATCAATAATTTAGTATGTTTTGATAATTTTTACGTAAAGAAATATTTAATATAATATATATGAATCTTAGTGTTATATTTAATATCCACTGCAACAAAGTACATGTGTTATTAGTTTTTTCTTAATCCTATATTTATTTAATGTATATAAATAAATATATTAGTTATCTCTATATTTATTAAATAAATAAATCAATTAAGTAACTCATTAAAATTAAAATTAGAAGTAAAAAAGAAAAGCTAAAAAGGTAGTAAATATGCAATGTGAGAAATTGAGAATTGCCTATTCACTATTGAGAAGTGAAAACTCTCTCTCTCTCTCTCTCGTGCGCGCGCGAAGTGAAGAAAAAATTGCAGAACTTCATAACTAGCTTCACGTCCACGAATCCATCGGCATATGGCACACATTCGCTCCAACTCCGCCATTAACAGGTGATTTTGTTTTTTGGTAAATTTCTTTTACAGTTTGTAAAAGAAATTTTCTGAGCAAGTTTTGCTTTCAAATGTTTGATGAAATGCCAGATTGAATTTTATTGACTTTGTTGGGTTGTGCTTGGACTTTGGCTGGATTTTTGCTATCATTCTTGTGAGTATCTACGTTTTTACACAATCCTTTGATTAGAGATGATCTTTTGCTCTTTCCTTTCTGATTATAGAACCCAATGGATCCTTCTAAGCCTCTTCCACTCGTTCGCGTGGAGCTCGAGCATATTTTTTGGAGCTTGCCGAGCTCGAGCTCAGAGTTTTGGCTGAGCTTGGCTCGTTTGCACCCCTAGCCATAACTGAATAGGTGAATAAGCGGGTTGATTAATAAAACTCCATCATAGGAGGGAGGATGGTTGATGAAAATGAATGCGTCTTTGTTTAACTAATTTAAATGATATGTCTAATTAAAAACACAAATTTAATGGGAAATTGTGAAATACATTGAAAATAGAACCACAAATTATATAAATAAGTATATAGACCTTTTGAATCCCTCCCATCCATTCAATAGAAATATTTAATCAAGAAGGATGTCAAGGAGTAAATATGATGAATGAGATTGAGCTACTGAAAGAAAGAAAGAAACTCAAATAGAAACAGAAACTTGGTAATAACTAATTTTTAAACATGATACATTAGCAACAATATATGAAAGGGAAGGAAGAAAAGGACATAACTATCTGATCATTTAGAAGTAAAGTGTCTATATTATAAAAGAGACTGGATAACATGGTCATACAAAATATTTCAGCAAAATTTAGTACTGAGATTGCTGGGGAAACAATGCCATTCAATTGCATGAAGACATTTGGAATCGAAGCTTGGTACTTGAGATGGTTTTGACAGGTATTATGGATTTATGGCAATAGTTTATCCCGATTTAGGAATTTCATTGTGTTAATTTTCTTGAATTAAAGCTGACGTTTGACTCGTTTCAAATATCTTTTGTGTTCAATAAGTTTTAATCATCCTCCTAATTTGTGTGGCTGAAGTGGGCAACAGATATTATCTTTTCTTTAAGATCTTAACAATCATAGTTTGGGGGCGGATGAAACTCCACTCCGTTACATATTCTTTCAATATTGTCTTTATTACAGACTTGAATCAGAATAAGAAAACTGCCCTCAAGTTTTGGAAACAGTAACAATAAAATGTTCAATTTTTTGAAACATATTTGATCCATTTAGAAAATAAGAAACAGACTTGTCTAAAATTTCTTTCTCTATCCATCAATCTCTTGATTCTCTTCTGGATCCATATGTTGGGTATAGAAAACTCAATTTGCCGAAGAAAACAATTCCTGCAAAAGATAGAAACTGAAGAGAATAGAGAGTTTGCAGCCTTCTGAGGTCTTTACCTGATTCTATCATCAACCACATCTTCTGTCAAGGCAATAGATAATTTCCTGCATGATTACATTGAAAGCATGATAAGGATTCAATCAAAGATCGACGTACTGCCCAGTTTGCATCATTAGTATAGATCATTAAATCTCTTCTAAGTCGGGAAAACCAGGAGAAGCTGAGGATTGCTTTGTCTCATACATTTGAATTTCCAAAGTCCTGGTTGCTCAAAATCTTTCTTTTATGGGTTTGAGTCGTTTGACATTTTTTATTCTTTGGAGATAGACGTTGATAGGATTTGTTGAGAAAATTTAGATGCAGATACTCTATATATATGAACTGAATTTAAGGAGATTGATGCTTAATTCGGGGTGAGGTTATTGAATGTGCGAGAAAAGATTACTCAAATACTTCAAAAATGACACAGGTTGCTGCCGTTCTTTAACTGAGATAAATCAAGTGTTTGCTGAAAGCTTCCTGTGAAGGCTCTAATGAAGTGACACTGAAGCGATGATGGTGTAGCAATTCTCTGCTGGGTAGGTCATGGCCATAAATTTTCCTTCTAAACTTCAGCTTCTGGGGTCTGTTCATGATCGTGAGTTATTCAAGCCCAAGGTTTCAAATAGAAAAGAAGTAAGCCGTGTTTCATTATTCTTAAACTTGTGAAAGTTATGCATCTACTATGTTATAGAGTGATGCAAATTGTGAAATTGTAAAGTACCTGCTGGGTTTTAGTTGCTTGTTGAACTCTTCTAACTCCTGGTTTCATTTTGAATGCATAAGAGAATCTGAGATTAACTGTTTGAAATTATTGGTGGAACAAATCAGTCAATTCAATGACTATTTGCACAATTTTCATCAGGCTAAAAAATCATCAGCAGCGATTGCTTTTCAGTCCATCAATGAAAGAACTAGAGTTGTTGGAAGCAAATTATTTGAGTTTGGTGCAAATTATGAGTATTCTCAAAAGGCTCAGGTGCAGAAACTGGTTGATCAGCTCCATTCTTGTGCTGAGAAGGGGTTACTGACAGAAACAAGAGAAATCCATGGCTATCTGTTGAAGTCAGATTTTCATGATGATAACTTGTTGAAGTTACTCAATCATGTAATTTATGCATATTTGAAATGCTCAGATTTTGAGTCTGCTAATTTAGTGTTTGACTATTTGCCGAGGAAAAATGTATTCTCTTGGAGTGTCATGATTACTGGATTTAATCAGCAAGCGTCTTTCAGAGATGGGTTAAAATATTTTTGCAAGATGACGACTCATGGAATATTACCTGATGGATTTACATATTCTGCCATCCTGCAATCATGTATTGGTATGGGTTCTGTTGATTTAGGGGATGTGGTGCATGGCCAGATAATGGTTAGAGGCTTCGGTTCTCATGTGGTTGTTGGCACTGCACTTCTTAACATGTATGCAAAATTGGGTAAGGTTGAGGAGGCTTATAGAGTTTTCAATTCTATGGCTGTAATTAATGATGTCTCTTGGAATGCAATGATATCAGGACTTACTGCCAACGGTCTGCACTTGGAGGCTTTTGACCATTTTATGCAGATGAAGGAGCAAGGTTTTGTTCCCAATATGTATACTCTAGTTAGTGTTCTGAAGGCAGTTGCGATGCTAGGCCATGTTGATAAAGGAAAGAGGGTTCATGAATGTGTATCAGAATTGGGAATGCAGGAAAACATTCTTGTTGGGACTGCTCTAATAGATATGTACTCGAGATGTGGTCATTTATTGGAGGCAAGGTCTGTTTTTGATATGAACTTTGCTGAATGTGGAGTAAATGGACCATGGAATGCAATGATAACTGGTTACGCACTGTGCAATTGTAGTCAACAAGCTTTGGAATTGTATGTCAAAATGTGTCAAAATAACATAATACCTGATCTTTACACTTACTGTAGTGTATTTGATGTGATTGCTAGTTTGAAGTGCTTATGGTTAGTGAAGGAAGTGCATGGCAGAGTTTTGAAGTCTGGGCCTGATTTAATGAATCTAAGTGTTGAAAATGCCATTGCTGATGCATACTCCAAATGTGGGTCTCTTGAAGAAGTTCAGAAGATCCTCGACAGGATGAAATGCAGAGACATTGTCTCCTGGACAACATTAGTTACATGTTATTCTCAGTGTTCTAGATGGGAGGAAGCACTTCTTGTTTTTTCTCAGATGAGGGAAGAAGGGTTCACACCTAATGACTTTACTCTTGCCAGTGTCCTTACTGCATGTGCTAATCTTTGTTATCTTGAATATGGTCGTCAAATCCATGGCCTTCTGTGCAAATTAGGCTTTGAAACTGTAAGATACATTGAAAGTGCTCTGATTGATATGTATGCTAAGGGAGGCAGTATAAAAGACGCAGATGAGGTTTACAATCGGATATCTAATCCTGATGTTGTCTCAATGACTGCTATATTGTCAGGTCACGCCTATCATGGTTCTGTTGCTGATGCACTTTGGCACTTCAAAAGAATGGAACAGATGCATATTAAACCAAATTCTGTTACCTTACTATGTGTTCTATCTGCGTGCAGCCATGCTGGTCTCGTCGAGGAAGGCCTTCAGTACTTTTGGTCAATGGAGAAATCCTATGGTTTGGTGCCAGAAATGGAGCACTATGCCTCTGTTGTTGATCTCCTAGGTCGTGTGGGGCGCCTCAATGAAGCATTTGAGTTTATAATGAAAATGCCTATTGAACCAGATGAGATGGTATGGCAGACCTTATTGGCTGCATGCAGGATTCATGGCAATATTGAGTTTGGTGAAATAGCGGCCAAGAAGATTCTCTCTCTTTGTCCGGAATATTCTTCTACATATGTGCTGTTATCTAACACATACATGGAAACAGGTAGTTATAAAGACGGGCTTGACCTGCGGAAAGTGATGAAAGAGCAAGGTGTTAGAAAGGAGCCAGGATACAGTTGGATATCTGTAAAAGGTAAAGTCCATAGATTTTATGCTGGAGATACTAATCACCCTCAAAAGGATGCTATCTATGCCAAGTTGGAAGAGCTTAGAAGAAAAGTGAAGGATTTGGGTTATGTTCCAGACCTGAAATATGCATTGCAAGGTGAAGATTGAAAATGAGGGTTTTCGGAACATGGGATAACTAGCTTGTATCTTAATATTTGATGCACTTAGAAAAGCAAGGATAGATGCATTATGAGCTGAATGTCATTCTAAAGGCATCAATTTCTCCTGAGGGTTTATAAATACCCCTAGGCGACGGGAAGGCTTTTGAAATGCCATAGTTGATCTATCCCACATTCAACACTATTGTTATGATTGAGAAAAACCAATTCATGTAGCTCCGTGGATCTGAAGTTTAATGAAAGATTAGAATGGATTCCATGAGCTTGAACAACAAATGAGTTGATATTACTGGGTAAAAGTTTGTCCGTGGAGGTCTGTAGAGCAAATTTCCAATGAAAGTAAACAACAGGTAAAAAAACATTTGAAGTTACTATTTGATATGAATATCTTCTGAGGACTTATTCTTAATATCTTACAAGTTGGTCGATGCTGTATGAATGGGGGTTCACTTAATATAGTAACAGTTTTTTGTAATTGTTATCATTTCTGTATTGCCTTTGTTTCCTGTACGCTCCTAGAGTCCTAGTCTGTAAGATCTTTTAGTGGTTGCACCGACTTATGTGGTTGTGCTTACTTGATTGCAATCAAGTCTTCCCTGCACTTGAAGGAGTAAAAGATGCAGCCGAATTCACTGATCTAGGATATAACGTTGAGCTTCTTAGAGCATAATATAAGAGCATATAACTTGTTGCATTTACTGACCTCTGAGATATTAAGTATCTTTCATGTGGTGAGCTTGTGTTGGCTATTGTCCATTTACTCATATAGTGTTTTAATTGATGCTTCTGACATTTTATGTATCATCATGATGACTAATTTTGTATTTGGGAGTATTGAATATTAGGTTGATTGGATTACAACTTTAAAACACTTTATCCAACTTTAAAGACTTGGATAAAGGTACATTTAGTTCTGCAAATACCATGTCGCTGTCTTGTTCTGTAGTACTGAGTAGTTTAGAGAAAATCTGATTACAGTGTGCACTCCAACCAGGGGAAGGCTTCAAAGCTATGTTTGTATTCTTTTCCCTGTAGGACCCTCGTGATTAAAGTTGCTACAGAAATACTGCTAAAGAAATTTTTTCTGGAGGTTGATTTCCAGTAAGTACGTGATGGTGGTGACTCTTTTTAGAGAGCTAGGAGGATATGATGAATTGGTGATGACCATCCAACAATGAAATTGAGCTTGGTTATATATTTTTCTGGATTTCTTCTAGTGGTAGTTTATGAACAGTGGCACTCGTGCAGTTTGTTTTTCATGCTCTGTACCAAGACATATATACTTGGATGCATGAGCGGCCTCATCTAATGATTCACCTCATTATCATTTCTCACCTTCATTTCTTAGATTGGATTCTAAAGAATTGCAAAGTTCTGCTGACATTTGTGTATTTTTCTGTACCTTCTAAATTTAATTGAAAGAAATCACATCAGAAAACAACCTGAAAGCTCTTGTTGAGTTGGCCTTGGTGGGCACCAAGTTTTTGTGTGGTTCAATTGTTTTAGCTTGTCGTTCTATGCATGTGAAGATAGGTGAAAAAGGACACCGATATATTGTAATACTCCGTGCTTATCTTTATCTTGTGTTTCAATTCCAGAAAGGATTTAGTTTTGGACACAAATAAGACTGACCCCGTGACCTGAACAACCCCCACTCCCCCATCCTTGCTTAATTCAAGTTTGCAGTTATTCGAATGGAAAGATTTGATGTCTCTTCCAAATAAAGCCAGATGTATTGCTGTTTGGAAAATTATGTCTGTGATTCTAAGTTGATCTATTAGCAATGCCAAAACATTCTATCCCATTGAATGTGAAATAACTAGTGGCTATGAAAAATTTGAAATTTCAGCAAAACGTTTCAAGAAGTATGTGCTTATTGGTCCAATGATGGAGACTGATATTTGTCCAATATTCCAGGTGCAATAGCTGCAGCGTTAAGCTTATATTCTTGGTGGTAATATGAGAGTAGTGATCTATTTTCATAATCATATTGACCTGATTGAAAATTTCAATTTTTCAGGAAACCTTATGGTCCGATGCAAAAATTAGGATCCTGTCACGGGGAAAGTTGGCCTAAATACTTGGAGGATATTGGCAAATTGTGGTATTTACTGAGGAACCTGTATCCTTTAGCATCTAAATGAAAGCATTGATGTATGTGGCTGAAGTTTGGAGTGATGTTCAAATCTGCCAATACATGATATCAGAGCTGAAATTTCAAGTAAAATGGTAGAGACAAAAATACATAGCTGTCATAGTTGCCTGATTCTTTGCACGCACGGGTAGGCTTCTCCACGAATAGCATGCTTTTAGAGGAATGATTTTGTAGGCTTGTATGCTAGAAATTTCACGTGCCATTGAAAACTGAAAGGGACCTCTCTCCTTCATTGGTTTGCAGAAGAACCCTCGTCTCTTGATGAAAGTGACCTGAAATTCTCTCTTTTACATTATTAAATATGTTGTTGAATTACAGTCTTGATGGCGGCAGAATTTGTTATCATCTTGTCAATTCTCAGCTATTTCCTCTGAACACCAAATTACCTAGTATAATACTGTGTGATTGATTGAATTTGAATTTGAATTTGAGACGAAGAAGTTTGTGGGATGATATTAGTTGGGGGGGCTGAAAATGTGTCCAACTGGATTTTTGTCTTAGCTGTTAAATCATATATCTTCACTATGCAAAGATACAGTGAGTGTGTTCTCCGTGGCCATCTGCAATATAAACATTATTTTCTTTCAACTTTATGGTTTTAAGTTCATTTTGTTTTGATTTGTAACATTTGCATGTGAATGTACTTTCCCGAAGTGCGAGTCACGTGATCAATTAACTTGCCATCCAATATACCATCACCACTTGTTTACAACAACATTTTGTAAGTTCAATGAGACTTTAATAGATACAGTGCTCTGAATATTCTGATGCATGTCTCAGCAAACTATTTACATTAAGGTAAATTAGGATGGTTATTTTTAGATTTGTCATAATTGTAAATATTTATTTTTGTTATTTGAAAAAATTATAAATACTTGTTAAAAATAAGATCTTAATAAATATTTCTTATAATGATATGTTATGAGTGAGTATTTGTTAGACTACGTTAGTCTCAAGAGGATATTTGGTAATTTTTTTTAATAATAAAAAGGTATTTATAATTATAATAAAACTCAAAAAAACCCTTTTGTAATTTACTCTTTCAAATTATAAAAAATGAGGGAGCAAGCCCCCTCTCTTAATTAATTGAATGATTTCTAGTCATTGGAAAAAAGAAATTAGGGTTAATTACGGGAATTTTAGACGAGAATTTTTTTTTTTTGGGTAGGTTAATTGCATAAATACAAAAAAAAGGTACGACAATAGCCCTAAGAAATTATTACATGAATTCCAGGCAATTACGTTGAATTTTATTATAGGGTTAATTACAAGAATTAATTATACCTTCCTTCTAAATTATAAAAATCTTCTCCAAATTCTTTTTACTATTCTCTCCAATTTAGAGGCTGTTTGGCTGAACTTATTTAACAAATTTTATAAGTTTGTAAATTTTAGAAAATATTTTAAATTAATAAAATGTTATATTTTATTTTTAAAACAGGTTTGGATAAAATAAGGTATATTAGTAACGACATTTTGTAGTTAAATTGAAAGAGTTTGTTAAAATTTAAAAAATAAATATGAATTTTTTTTACCTTTTTCAAAAGAACTTATAAGTTTATACCTTATTATATTTGGAACTTGCAATCTCTTTTATACAAATCCAAATAATTCATAATATTTTATGAGACATTTCAAAAAATTATAAATTCAGTCTAATACCTTTTTAATTTGAATCGTTAATAGAGGTCATCGTCAATTTAGAGGTAAAAATATAACTAGAAAACGGGCTTATTTATACTCTGTTATTATTGAAGAACACCCTTTTGATGTTTCCCTTTTCTAGTCTATTAATTTTTTTTTTAGGTAAATGTAATTGTCATTTAATAAATAGTACAATCGTACAGTACAATAATGCCTATTAATTTTTTTTCATTTATCAAATTTTTTTTATCAAAATTTATTTCTCTCTCCAAACCTTTTTTTCTCTCTCTCATTAACTTCCACGTTATTTTATTCTCTCATCCCCCCCCCCCCCCATGTTTAAAATTTTCACTTATCCCTTTCATCCGAGCTTCCACATTCTATTTTTTCAACCCTTTTTTCAGTAATCCATATTTATATTAATATAAGAAAAGGCCCTCCACAATTATAAATCACAATTAACAATATCGGTGCATCAATTTTTTGTGAATTCAAAATTGGACTTAAACTGATAAGAGTTATTCAATTTTTCAAAATTTTACAGTAATTGATAATTTTTTTTAATATAATGTATTGAGTTTTATATTTTATTCATATTTATAATATATTTTAAATATGAAAGATCATTTATTATATATGCAAGCAGTGAAAATTAAAATAATAACTATTTTTTTAATTAATTGTGCTCACACACCCCAGTAAACGTAATGTGGAAGAGTCCAGAATCGAATTTTGCTGACAGAAAGACCATAATTATTCGAAGTGAAATATTCTGGCATAGGAGTGTATGGGTCACAAAATTGCAAAATTAGTCCAACATTATGAAATTGTTTCAAATTTGAACCCGTATTCCGTTAAGAGCTGCAAAAAGAGGCCAAAACATTGAAAAAAAAAGCCCCCTCAACTCACAAACGTTAAAACTAATGACTGAATATTTTTTTCATTCATGTGCACGTGACTTTCATGTGGGTTTTCTCAAATTAATAATATAACAGATAAATTACACGTACATTCATTGATGTTATCTACATACCCTTTATTTTTTGCGTACACCTCTTCAAACTGTAATTGCGATTAACATCGACACTCTCTAAGGGGTAAAAATTTACATCAACGCACCCCATGAGGTAAATAACATCAAAACTCAATCTTAAAGGTGTTCGTGTAATTAGACCTAATATCAAAAAGCATTAACGTAATTTGCCCTTATAAAATTATTACCGGTAACATCTTATAAGTTCCAAAATCTTATTATATCCAAAACTTTCAAGAACTTATAATTAAGTTTATAAATCTTAAAAGTGTTGGGTAAAATAAGATAACATTGCTTATAAGATGTTAGCAACGAGGAGTTTGTAATTAGTTTCAAGAAACTACATGAGCTTAAGGGTTTAAAAATTCAGTGAACTCCCTATTTCTTCCTTCCTTTTTTTTTAAAGAAAAATAACTTATAAGCTTCTAATATTTTAATTTTTGTGTAATCGATTTTTTTTTCAATTTTATAAACGTATTTCTTGAAAAAAAATTCACCAAACATTTTATAGCTTCTTATAAACTCCCATAATATCTTATAAGATATTTTAAAAAATTTACAAGCTCACCTAAATATTCTCAAATAAGTTTTCAAAATATTTTATAAAATAATGAGGTAATTATAAAATCTTTAAAAATATAAACATAGCATAAACAAGTGTAATTATGTTTATAATATCACTAGTAGGGCCTGTCTAGATTGATTTTGGACAAAATAAATAGGATTAGTTTGCTGTTGAAATCTCCTAGATATTTGTCATGGGAATAAAGTAGGTAAGCAAAAAGTTGTCTTTCTCCAACAATTTCGTAAACTCCAGGAAAATTCTTTCCCAAATTAATAACATAACAAGTATGATATATTTGTTATTTGATTAATTAATTTTCTTAAATTATGTGTAAATCACATCACACGTATATTGCATTTATCATAGAATTGATTCAAATTCAGCGAAACCCAATTAAAATTACAATTTGTATAAACTCCTTTATCAAAGTAGCTCGGAGATCCTCCAACACAAGTTGGGTCGAAAATCCAAAACAAGGTCGTTGGAAGTAAATTTGTGTGGTTGGTATCGTTAATAAATGAGATACAACTAATTTCTCTCATCTGTAAGCCTACAAATTGATCATTATTAAAACCGCATGGAGAAGGCCCCTAAGCAAGTATGTTGTAATAAGAGAAGTAATTAATAAAGAAGGTCGTAAGAACATAAAGGTAGTAAAAAAGAGTTATACTTATTGTATATGGAGGGTGGCTATTTATAAATTTTTCCTTATTATGGAATTTTATTTGAACTACAGACACAAAAAGTATCCATACTTAGGATGAGACATGCATAGAAGCTGGAATGTAAAGATCTTGGATTAATAAAATAGATCAAGAATTTGTCTGAAAATCATCAATATTGTGGGAGGTCGTAATGCGACCTTCATCAAATATATCCCACATCATATATTTAAATATATATATATAGAGAGAGAGAGAGAGACATATTAAAAA
This sequence comes from Sesamum indicum, assembly GCF_026168435.1. Taxonomy (NCBI): domain Eukaryota; kingdom Viridiplantae; phylum Streptophyta; class Magnoliopsida; order Lamiales; family Pedaliaceae; genus Sesamum; species Sesamum indicum. The sequence goes on along the minus strand of NC_142660.1, from coordinate 15,063,238 downwards.
TGAATAGTAATTGAGAAGTAATAGTTACTCAAAATTATTTTACCTAATTATAAGTAATAATTAAAATCCCAAATAATGAATAGAGGGCATGCATTATACAGAAGGCAAGAGACAAGTTCGAGGTAAGTGTGTGTATATGTGAATGTATGGAGTGAGTTGTTTTGTTGTAATGATGAAGGGCACATGTGAATAAGTGGGTACGTGATTTGTCCTTGAGGCATCGAGACAATGTTGTAAGCCAGAACCACTATATATATATATATATATATATATGCATATATATATATGAATACTGATAACATCTCGTGATATAATCACTGGGCATAGGATATCATAAAAATATGTTGTCACTGACTGAGGTTTATTTGATGGGCATTTGGAGCCAAAATAGTTCCTGCTTTCTGCCACTTCTCTTCACACAGATTTTTCTTACCCTTCACAACTTGCTCAAAGATATTTTTACCATTTCTTAGGACCAAAAAATAAAATAAAATAAAATATTTTAATTTCCTTGAATTAATTCTCTTAATTTCTATTATTTCTAATGTGTAGACATGTTTCGGATAATACTTAAAAACAAGAAATGATACGCCTATCGTGTTCGTTCTTGTACATCATATATAGTCTTTTTATTGCGATCTTGTAATAACATAAACATGTAATATTCTTATATATTATTCTATTTTGTACATCATGACCTGAATTCTTATTTTCCAGACACATGCATGTATCCTGAATTACAAAAAAAAAAAAAAAAAAAAAAGAAATAGATTGAATAAATTATGAGACTCAAAAACAGTTTGATCTATAATTCATTCTTGTCATAATGCACATATTGGTGGATAGACGACGAAACTCGATTCCTTATTATCGTCCTAATGAAATGACTTTTTGTTAAAGATTATTTTCTTACACTCGAAAAAATCAAGATTATCTGTTCTGAAACGACATTTAGTTAAAATTGTTTTTTTACTCTTATAAAATATCGAGCGCGTTTCTGGCGTCAGTAATAATACTTGAAAAGTAATGGAATTGACATGACTCATGAGAACTGTTGTTGGAATTTTTGAATTAATTTTCAGTCAAAAGAAAAATGATAAGAATGTGTAGGACAAGGTGATTGTTGTCCCTTTTGCTTGAATGATTGTCCCTTTTCATCAACCTGCAGGATGATGAGAATTCCTACCACCATTATCATCATCTTTTCTCTGCACTGCATAAATATCCTGCTCTGTACTTCACATATATACATTTCTTATTACCAATATTTTGGGATATTTTCACTCCCAATTAACTGCTATTTTTGGCATAAATGCATTTTTGGTCCTGTAACTTAAGTTATTTGATGTTTTGTTCTTATTTTTAGATAGTATTTGGTCTTATATTTTTTTTAATTTTTGCGATTTCAATCCTTTTAAAGTTTGAGTTACTGTTTCTATTGGCTCATCTTTTTTCAGCGTTTTGGTCGTTTAATTTTCTAGTGTAGCATTTTGGTCTTGAATCTTTTTAGTTTCTGACATTTCAGTTTTTTTTTTGCTAGAGTTTACCCCTCTCGCCGGCGGAGCTGAATTCCAATAAAAAAAAAAGATTGAAATAAAACTATAAAATGCAGGACAAAAAATGCTACCTTGAAAAGTTAAAGGACAAAAATATCAAATAACCTAAATTACAAGACTAAAAATATATTAAATATGGAGATTGAAAAAAACATAATAATGAAGTGTATAGAGATTGAATATAAACCCTAATTCTTGTTGGCATGATTCTTGCCCTATATATGTAAGTTCATCACATAATAAGGAAAAAATGCAATTTTAATTTTATATCTTTAAAGACGACACTTTTGATTCTCTTCGATTTTTGAATTTGTAATTGAAGGATTATAATCGAAAAAACTTAGCAAATTGCCGGAAATTGTGAAATTCTTTGAAAATTAACACATGTTACGCGACTCATTTAATTTCGGAATTTTTCGTTTTTCGGCCGATTTTGCTGAGTGACAAATTACATTTTTTCCCTTATGTCCCTCATGCCATGTTAGCTAAAGTGGCTAGAAAAATTGAAAAGCCCAACTTAACTAAGATAAGTGTAAGGCATGTGAAAATTTCTAAATAATTTAACTTTTTCGATGAGATTTGGGCTAAATATATCATTTTTTAATTACGTTCAATCTTGAATTGCAATTTTCAAATCGAATAAGACTGAAAATATTACTACCCGATAGTTAATGGACCTAATTTGCATTTTTCCCTAGATAATAAACACGACCAATAGTTAGTGGACCTAATTTGTATTTTTTTGAGATAATAAACATGATTAAAAATAAAAATAACTTTTTAGTACTATTTTTCTTATATTAATCCCAAGTGATACATTTGTAGTTAATTTCTCACATGATATTATTAATACTTTATTTATGTTCATCCCCCTATTGGAATTTATTTCTTAGATGCATGCATGATTCGGGTTGTCGTTACATGTACTTGATATTGATGGAAATTGCCATGTTTATAAAATGTTTAATTAATTACATAAAACCGACTCGACGTATCTGAATATCATTAAAAAATAATTAAATAATTCCATTTCAACTTTCATTAATTAATCTAGTACTATGAAATAAAAATATAACAAAAATTCATATGATCTTATACATATATAGGAACATAATTGAGCATCGTTACAAAGGGTGAAACAATCAAAATAATCGCATTTCAAATTAGCATACCACAAAATATTGTCGTTTTATTAGAGCATTGGATCAAAATTATTATCGTTCAAAACCCGTCTCAATATTTATAAGGTTTAATTTTGATATTTTGGCGTTTCTTTTGGTCTAGAGTAGAAAAATAATCTTTTAACTTTTTGACGTTTAGTGATTTTGGTCCTTCTGTTGCTGGATTTTGCAAGAGTCGGAATAAATCATGTCCCACTCACGATTTTGGTATTGTTATCCTTTATCCTTCTAGAGGTTGCAAAATAGTTTTATAACATGTTGATATTTCGCAATTTTGGTTCTTCCGATACCGAATTTTGCAAAAGTTGTTGGAATAAATCATGTTTCATGTTATTTTTTCATTCATGTTTGCAAAAGTGAATCAATCAGAACAAAAATCCCAATTTAAATGAACACGTAAGGCACACCTGATATATTCCGGCGACTTTTGTAAAGTCCGACGTCGAAAGGATTAAAATTATAAAATATAAAATAATTACAGATCTCTTTTACAATCCTCAAAAGAAAAAATATTAAAGTGCCAAATTACAAGATAAAAAATATATTTAAATTTATTTATAATTAATAGCAATATATCATATATATGAAATTTGGGAAATTGTGGGTTGGATGATGAAATAGGGGTGGCACGTGTAGAAAGAGAGAGTGGAGAGAAGACAAAGGTGACGGCTGTTTTTGAGAGGGAGCTCCAAATTCCCCGTGAGGAGGCTTTGGACCTATCCATAATTCCCAAATAAACAACATCCATTTTTTGATGCACTTTTTTCGATAATTTTCTTACATACATACATACATACAAACAAATACATATATATATATATATATATATATATATGCTTCCTGCATGCAGCCATAATAATTCATGTGTTTCACTCTCTCCCAATCCAACCCATGATCACGAGCTCATCATTCCTCTCTCCCTTCCTCAATTACTCACTTTCACTCTTACATATGTACATATATATATATATATATATGATTTTACCAATCTATCCAACACCCTATATATATATTTATTTATTTTATTTTATTCTTGTCCCGCAATTACATTGCTAGTTTTAATATTACAAGAAAATCGCTCAATAATTATGAAAGAAATTAATGCTAAAATCAGTGAATTAACAATGAGAATTTTACTTACTAATTAACTCGATGCTAATTTTTTTTTTATTGTAATTGAATTATTTTCCTGTAATGTAATGATACCATGGATATTGAGTTTATTAATTGTAATAACATAAAGCAAACATGGCTCCTGGCCCTTCTCCCGGACAAAAAAAATACTTATGCGTTAATTAATTAGATTACTAATTCAATACAAAATTTTAAAATGAAAGTCCAAATAAATATAGTTTTGTGTATATATGTATGTGACATTATATTTCTGTAAAGAATAATGGTTAAATGTCGGTAAAATCACATCATTACTTAATTAATTAAAAAGATATGAAAAAAAGTTCGTTTTAGGAAATAAACATTAATTTTTCTAGGACACCAATTCAAGAAAATGGAATCAAAATCAATACATTTAGGACATGACATATAATCATGTAAGAAGTCCACATGATATTACTATATATATATATTTAATGTACTGTTGGAGCCTATAAGAATAATTAACTTGAATGATAATTTTAACAGGATTTGATATAAATAACTATTTCACTCTTGTGCTAGTTTCGGTTGCATGCTTCGTGGCTGTTGTCATTTTCTTAAAGCTGTAATTAAATTATTATAATATTTTAATAAGTTAGTAGTATTTTAATTCAACTACTATATTAATATAATTAAAATAACGAAATAAATTACAATAAATTCATATACAGTGAGATGATTTAAATATTCAGAAATTCGATAGGACTTAACCCCATGATATCAAATTTATTCATGGGATCTTAGCTTTACTGTTGTGAGTTTCTAATACTAATTGATGATAATTAATTAGCTGGAATTCAATTGGAAATGACACGTATCCGACATTGATTTGTCTCATTAAAAATTGGTGCAGGAAACAATCTTAGAAGATGCCTGATTATCACTTGAGTGCTCAATTAATTATCATCTTTTGCTTGGAGAGGGACCCTTTTGTTCTTACTAATAAGTAGAGAACTTTAGAATTTATTGCAGAAATATATACTCATATTAATCTCGTACTATAGCCCTATATATAAATATGGAGAGAGATAAATAGACATATATATAGGACATTACGGCAAAATATTTTTTTAATCCTATAAAATAAAGGTAGAATTTTTTTTTTATACTAGAATTATGACAGGTGACGCTTTTAATTTCGCAAGATTCAAAATCACGCTTTTCTAGTTTAAAAAAAATATGATTTTGAGGCTTTTTAGTCCCAAACAACGCATTTTTAGTTTCAAAATCACAAGGCACATGACTTTATAAGACTAAAAATGCGTGATTATGAGTTTTATGAGACTAAAAGCGACATCTTACATAATTATGGTACCAAAACAAATTCTGCCCTTATTTTAGAGAAATATTTTACCCAGAATATTACAAGCAAAAATGGAAATTAAAATGTATATATGTACATATTTAGTTAATAGTGGACCAACATTTAATTAAATATTAATCAATCATTTTTAGGTAAGTTTCTTGGGAAATAAAAGTGAAATATTCAAATTTCAGGAATAATTAATGAATCCAATTATTTAACTTTTAGTAATCTATGATAGTGTGTTGTTTCTTTGTCTCATTTGCACGCATTTATTAATTTAAATTATTGATGTATTTAACCAGTCTTTAAATTTGAATATATTGAATAATATAAAGAACCGTATATTATAAATATATGTCCGATTATTGTATTGCTTCCGTACAATTCTTTTATATAGCTCGATCGATCCTTTTCCTCGCTCCTTGTAAAAACAAGATGCTAATTGCTACATATGTACATTATTGTGGAAAATTCTTACTCAAAATTAAATTTAATCGAACCAAATCAATTACAAAATAAGTGTAATACACTTGGCATGTGATTGGGCATTTTTTCTGAACTATACACCAGTTATATGGTAAGTGCAATGGGCTTACCATATAATTGATTTAGGTTCGATCAAACTTAACATGAATAAAAAAATTTCCATTATTATTGATTAATTGTCCAATCACCATTATTTTCTTGTTACCCTAATTAAGTATACATTCTGATCAAATGAATTCATTTAATTCATCAACAACATTCTTTTTAAAAAAAAATTAAATTGATAGTTCTAAATCAACGACAGAATATTATTACAAACCCTTTATAAATTGAATTAAGCTCATCTCTGTGCGTGATCTAAAATCCGTTCTCTTCTCACAAAAGTGACAGTAGATTTCTCAAATACATACATCGGTATCACATGTGTACAAATTGGACCAATGCAAGTACACAAAATCATCAGTGTATAAGTGTTGCAGCTGGTGGCCGGGAAAACATTTTCCTTAAACACGAAACAACGAAAATAATACCACATCAGCATAACTCGTATTTTTTTTCTTCAATAAAACAGTTAATTATCAATAATCAATATATTAATCATAATTATCAATATCTAATAAATATTTATATTTAATTAAAAAATTACTATTACAGTATATCAATACTCACACATTAATGAGACTAGAACCCATACACTATAAGTCATAGGGCCTGAACTTCTCCAACTAAACTAGACCTAGTTTTCAACACGATTTAATTGTATTATATTAAACATTATCTATAAATGCTTCTAATATAAAGAAAAGTAATTAATAATCAAGTGGGATTTTCTCATATATATATATAGGGCAATATGGTAGTTTCACATTGCATTATTCATATATAATTTGATTTTTTTTTTATTTTTGGTTTTGAGTTTTTGAGAGAGAGAGTCATGTGGGAAGCAAACAAAAGATGACATTGATTTGAGAGGGCATCCACCTCTTTAAAGGGCTCCAAGCAGCCTTGAGCACTTGCAGAGAGTGATATATAGAGACAGAGAGAAAGGCAAAAACTTAAGAGAAAGAAATCAATTATAGAGAAAAGCTGAAAGCTGTAAGGTGTGAAGGAGTGGACGACGTACTAATTAATCAGCAGCAGGTACTAGGTAGGTAGCAATGGTTTCCAGGGAGCACAAGAGAGAAGCACTTCTTCATGATAAGCTGCAACTTCTTCGCTCAATCACCCACTCTCATGCAGTAATTACCCTCCCAAACACCCTCTCCCTCTTTCATTTTTTCTCTTGCTATAGGGTACAGCTAATTGATTTTTCAAAGTTTTAATTTACTTATATTTTCGGTGTTCATTAATATTTTGAATTTCTAGTTTAATTTTCAGCTTTTTGTTTTTTTTTTTTTTAATTTGTTATGATTCATTTCCAAAATCAATAATATGGAGCATTATTTTATCAGCTGATATATATACATATATAAGATTAACATATTAGTTGTTTTAGAAACTCTGATTATGTATTATACTTATGTCGATAAACTGACAGAATACATCGATTTGTTAATTCTAATTTTTGATTTTTCGACAAGAGAATATATATATATATATATACACACACACAAATACAAAATTAAAATCCATCGATCATATTTCTGTAATAATTTATTCCAAATAGTAATTTCAAGAAAACATGTTCGCGTTCTAACCTTTTTTTTTTTTTTTTTGGGGCGCTATATTTGGGCAGATGAATGAACCGTCGATCGTATTAGACGCGTCGAACTACATAAAAGAGTTGAAGCAGAAAGTAGAGAGGCTGAGTGAAGAAATAGCAACTGCTGAAAGTTCAATCCATCAGAATAATCTGCGGCCTGTAATATACTCTAATTATTAATATATAAACCTTATTATATATTCTCACAAATATATATATAGCAAATTAATAATTAAATTAATTAAAAGTGGATGTGAATTGTCAGTAATGCCACTACTGTCTGATTGTTTCGCAGCGTGTGACAGTAGAAACCCTAGAAAAGGGTTTCTTAGTAAATGTACATTCAGGCAAAAGTTGCCCTGGATTGCTGGTTTCCATATTGGCAACGTTTGAGGAGCTGGGACTGAATGTGCTGGAAGCTAGGGTTTCTTGTGCTGACACCTTCGATTTACAAGCACTTGGAGGAGAAGTATGAAACCCCCCCTTTTTTTTTTAATTTTTTTCGTCGATCTCTAATTAATTAATGATATGTTTTCGCATTAATTTTATTTGAACCGATGATATATATAAGTTCTTGACAGAACGAAGAAGATGAAGAAACGATCAACGCCCACACGGTGAAACGAGCGATTTGGAATACTATCAAGAATTGGAGTGAGAGCATTGAGTAAGAATCATGCAAGCCAACGCCGAGTTTCCTACTATATATATCTATTTTCTTTTAGTTTTCTGGTGCGCATTAGAGTGAAATTTGCACCGGATTTTCGTTCAATTACGGCTACATTGGGAAGTTGGTCAGTCTTGGGAATTAATCGGAGGGCTGGAGCCGGGGTCTTTAAAATCTTTATAAATAGGGTGATCAAAGATCACTTATAATTTTGATGGAAATTAATTCCAATTTCCAGCAGAGAATTAATTGAGAAGATGAGTGTGATTAAAGTTGTTGTCATGTAACATGGGGAAAATCCTAAGAATTTGGTCTGTAGTAATTAAGGTATTATTATTGTATTAATTCCACTACTTGTTTATAGTATAATACTGTAATAACACTTTTTTTTAACATCATATCGATTCAATCACTACACCAATATTTACTAATAACAATAAACAACAAATAATAACTTTTGACTCAATCAATACATCAATGTAAAGTAAGACAAATATCCATATACTATGAAAAGGGCTCGAATGCATAATTTCGAACTTGTTAATTTATAGAATCTCAACTTTAACTTCAACTATTACACTAAGACATTATTGGTAGTATTGTAATAACACTTAGCCACGAAGAAGTGTGGTTTAATTACCTGTCAAACTTTGTCTGATGCGCGAGACATTAATTAATTAGCGGAAATATTGTGTGTGGTGGTCAAAAACTAACTTGTGATTACCCTAAAAACTCCAAGAAAGTGGGAATTTCCATGCATCATATCCATAATTGTGGTACCTTCAAGGGGAAGTTACAGTACTGTTCCAACGTTTGCTTTTTCATGGTTTGGGTGTGTGACTACAGAGCTTTATTTATTATTGCAGCTAGCACTGTATGTGTGTGTCATGTGTTTTCTACGATAAGGTTAATGAAGCAGCTAGTAACACTCTGATATTCTTGTTTTATGTCTAAGACATTTGGAGCTAATTATTATAAGATGTTGAATTTTGAAGAGAAAGAGCTTGTGACATTCAAAAAAGATATATTGCAATTTTAGTCCTGTAAATATACAGAGTGAGAATTTTTATCCTGTTGAAATTAATGTTGACAATTTAGTGTTACAATAAAAAAAAAAAAAGTTAATTACACTTAAATTCCTTTTAAAAATATGAAATTATACTTTTCCCTAAAGAAATTTTAAAATTACACTTATACTCCCTTCGAAAATCCATTGTTTATACTTAACCTCCTTTCGTTAGGGTTTAGATGAAAAATGCTGATGTTAACAAAAAAATTACATAATTTTCTAATTTTACCTTTCATTTAACGTTTTCATGTAATAATTTTGTACTTAAAAAGAGAAAAAATATAAGGATGTCAACTTCACTCCAAATATATATATCATATTTATCCATTTATAAGTACAAAAATATAAATTTAAAAATATTAAATGAGGGATAAAATTAAATATTTATGTAATTTTTTTTACTGATTTTAATATTTTTCACTCAAATACTAATGAAATGGGATTAGGTATATATGTACGAGAATTTTGGGAGTGTAAATGTAATTTCAAAAAAGTATTTCATTAGTACGTGCTCTTTCTTTCTGGTCTTGAAACAATCACTTATTGCATTTCTCTTCCAATCCTAGGTTGGAACCCTTTTGGTCAATCAAAATCCTAAGACATAGCCTTTCTGAATTATATACTTTGTGTAAGAGTTTACCTTGCATAGAACCTAACAATAGGCCATAGTACTCTCTCTAGCATTGCTTACACAACTCGTGTCGGACTCCCTTATTCTGGACAGAGGAATAAATAGAGTACAAATGTTTAATTTTACTGAATTTTTACTGTATAAATGATAATACTTTTAAGGATAAATTGCATTGCTACTCTTTGAAATTAAAATAAAATACATACACATTTTATATTTTTTGTAAAATTATAGCCAACCAAAGGTGTTGGTTTAATATTTTTCAGGAACTCTGTGTAAGCTTTGCCTCTAACTAAGGGCTGTAGTTGTATAGTATAATAGGAGAGTCGAGAAGGCCTCCTAAAAGAAGAAGGGAAAGAAGTAGATAAACATTCAAAGCAGAAGATTTTTTTTTCAAAAAAGTTGGAATCTTCTCATGTTTAAGAAACTATAATAATATACCAAACTAAGTGTTTAAATATAACAAATGATATAGCAAACAAAATAATCAAATAATCGCAAGATCAAGAACCCACATTACCAAACAATTGACGACTGTTTGGATAAAGAAAAAAACAAAAACCACTACCCAATGTTTGCAAATCGCAACCAACACTCAGATTACAATTGAGAATAGGGTAGAAGGGGCCTTAATCAGATCAGTTCATCGATTAGGCCTGGATTTTAAAATACATATAATTGGAGCCCATTTAAAAATTTGAAATCATCTCAAAATTATGCATGAAGAATAATGAACAGTCTTGGTCCAGGCTTTTCAAGCCGTCCTGAGCCGACTCAATTCATTATCCACCTGCAATCAACAACATATAAAACATCAAGTTCCTACGTGTGCCCCAGGGGTATTTTGAAAATGAAGAAAACAACTGAATTAGTAGGAAAATAACATAAACTGATACTTACCATCTGCAGCAAACACTTCCTTCACTTGGCCTTTTTGTCAGAATAAAAGCCAACCATTGGATCAACTTCATCCCAGTCGTTCGCTTTAAAGTGGTCCTCACTGGAGTTCGGTGAAACGATGTCGTGTGAGTAAGTTGCTGAACTCAATCTGTTCAAAAGAAACGACCGCGTTCTGCTTCAATTCCCTATTAGTTGTGCACTCAGTCCAAAGGTTGAATTGCTTCATTTCTTCCCTTTTGAGCTAACAAACAAAAGCCAAAGTTGAAATCCTTCACCTCAAAGATCAAGATCAATCAGAATATTGCTTTTAAATTTGATAATGATCTTCCCAAGTAGCATGTGATTCTTGAAAAAAAACACGTGCTGGGCACATGTTTTTTCTTGACAGTATTTGCAAACTCCGACTACTGACTGATTAATAAATCGTGAAAAATTAAAAAATTATGCGACCTATATACTATCCTAGAAAATAAATGATTTTAATACCAAAATGCAAAAGATACGAAACGAGAATTGCATTTTTAAGCCTTAATTATAATAATTTTATCCACAAATTACTGGGAAAGCAGAGCTCTATATATACACCTTCCGGGATTTCTGCCTTTCAGACAGACACTTGAGTGAAAAAAATCAAATGATAAAACACGACATTGACACCTATATATACACTTTAATTTCTCCGAAACTCAAACACCAGGCCTTCTGTTCCTTATATCCATGAAAGACGCCCTTGTAATCTGCACAGTTAAATGAGGATTCTTGAGCGCAAAGGCGTCGAATCGAGCAGAGAAAACGATGTCTTCCATGTTCCTGACAATGAAGTTCAAGGCTGTCTCCTTGAGAGATTGGTTGGAACAAGTGTCTGATATTTCTAAGACATCCAGCGCGTTGGAGGAGTTCAAGGATCCAAGCATATGATGCTCGCAAAACTTCTGTAGGAATGGTATCTCGTACTTGTCCGCAGCGATCGACAATGAATAAACGTGTTTTTCCACCTTTTCTTTCGGAAGGCTTCCGCTGTACAGGAACTCCAGTAGAGATTCCAGTTCTTCGTGGTTCAATTCTGCAAGTGTTATTGTCTGATTCGGCGGAGCTTTGCATTCGTCCGAATCCAGGATGTTTCTGAAAATGCCTGATCTTGCTGCCTGTACATTAATTCAAATAATAACAATATATATATAAATATAGGTAAATTACAGTTGCCTCGTTGAAATTCACCAAAACTACAAATACACATAAAAAATAATTAATAGCTCTTCCGGTGAGGTCAAAATTAATATTTTACCTTGTTTTTTCTTTTTTTAAAAAAAAGGAAATTGTCTAAATTAATATAGAAGAATTTGTGGGTGGATAGAATAAATAATCCACAAACATATTAGTCCATAGAAATATTCTAGAAAATATTAAAAAATATATAAGACTATTATTTATAATCCAAAAGGATATTTTGGTCAATTTACCATAAAAATTAAGTGAAAACCTAATAGGGACGAATAGGAAGGGCTCATTGCTAGATATACGTTAAAAACAAATTGAGGGTATTTGTAATTTTTCAAACAATGAAAGGTGTTTGTAATTGTGTCGAACTTAATGAGGGGTAAGTGCAATTTATCAGTATAAATGATATCTATTATTCTCTGACTATATATATATATATATGTATAGATGATAAAAAATAAATAAAATGTTTGATAAAGGGGTTGGATTGGATGGTGAATTTGTTACCGTACCAATAAAGCTCTATGTGCAGGAATAGATGGGTGATTATTTCCAGGCTTGAGTTGAATATCAGTGTGAATATGATCCCTGAATGCAGCTGCAAATCCACTTAGATAAATTATCTTCTCATTTAGCTCCTCCTCCATTTCCTTCATCTCTTTTACCCATTTCAATGCATTTGCAAATCCCTGCATGCAAAAATGTTAATTCCATCATCATATATAAAACTCAAAAGGGCTGCACACCTTCAATACGTACCTTAGAAACAGGATTGTTAGTGGTTGGTTTCTCAGAGGCCTTATTCTCATTCTCCAGTTTGTTTGTCAAAGTGATTATGGTTCTGGCTCCTTCGTAGCACGCTCCGCATATCGTGTTTCTTGGCGGCCTCAGAATGTACGGCATCGCGCTGCAAATAGAACAGTCCATCGATCGATCTTGCACCTAGAAAGAACTGATCAACCCTCTCTCTCTCTCTTGATAATAATATTGATCAATTCTCAGTGTTTTGTTTAATATGAATTAGTGGTTCTTTGTTGGAAAGAAGAGGGCACTATGTATATATAATTGCTTTCATTATGTGCAAGAGAATATATTGATTAAAAAAGAATTATCTTAGGAGACTTAGTGTGATTGCTTTAAGTAGGGTCGTGTTCTTGCATCCTCATCAGGGGTGTGATGAAATGACCAAACTAGTGCTCACATGAATGTTTATTAATGTACTACAGTGCTAGGATCAAATTAAAGTAGGGAAGTTGGGAGGGGCAAATCGGTCATTCAACTTGAGTTTATGGTTGGCTGGCTGGCTGTGTCTTGAGTAGGTTTGAAGAAGGTGATGTATATAAACAATTGGAAACGTTATAATTAGAAGAAGGAATATAAGTTAGGAAGTAGAAAAAGACTTTCCAACGTTGCAACAGCAAAAATGTGGTAAGCACGTCTTACAAACCACTCAAACTATTGCAACTTATGCCCAACCTGCCCAACTATTAACATATATATATATATATATATATATATATATATATAAGCTAAGTTGCTGTTTGACCCAACGAGATATCTAAACTTTCTGATATTTGCTATGATTACAAATTACATTCTTATTGTCTAAAAAATTATAAATATCCCATTTTTAACGGTTGTACAACAAATACCTCCCTACTAAGGACTATCACGTGAGGGTATTTGTTAGACAATTATTAATTTTAGGAGAGTATTTGTAATTATAGTAAATTTCAGAAAGTATATTACAATTTACCCTTGATTATTTAAAATAGTTAATTTTACTATTGATTGATTATACTGTTTGGATTCACAATTTTTCATAATTAATTATGTGAATCATAGGTTGTGTGTAGGTATATTTCAAAACTGGACTCATTCTTATGCTAAGAGTAAGCAATAAATTGAAAAACTATAAGTTATAAAATGTTACAAATTAATCAAGAAAATTATTTTCATCAAAAGAAAGCTATGCGTAAGACCATATGTAGTTGTAGGAGAACAATAGGTTTGACGAGGATTTTCATTATAATTAACAAAAGGAACTAAAAAATATATATTTAAATGAACATAATAATAAATACATATGTAAGAAATGATTATGGGGGATTGATTAAACGACATGCTTAACATAATACTACAATTAATCATTATAGTTTGTCGTTCCTGTGTGCATATAATGAATAAATTTTTTATATACTTTAGAATATATTATAAATAAAAATAAAATATATAAATCAAAATATTATATTTAAAATTAAAAAAATAGAGAGAAAAATGAAAAAGCTGGCCCAATTTGGTTACTAGGCTTCATGTTTATTGGGCCGAGAGCCTTCTTGGATTCTCCTAAAATGTCAAGGCTATCTTACACAATATCAAAATTTTAAAAAAATAATACTTTTGGTTAATCAAAATTTTGGATTAGTAAATAATTTTATATATGAAAATAAGATTTCTAGTATTCCTAAACTTGATAATGTTATCCAAATATTGATCTATTACCTTTAATCTCTATCCAAATTCAGATAAGTAATTGTGTATCTTTATCTAAATAATTTATTTTTTTAAAAGAAATATTAGTTAATAATATGATTTGAAATTTATTTTAATTTCTAAAAATACTATTTATTATTAATTATTTTCACATTAAAACTTAGTTATTTATCGTTAACTATTCATTTTCTATTATCATAAAATATAAATTATCTAAACTTTTTTATTTATTAACTTTTTTGAAAACATAATTCTCCGGTACCTGTCCACAAAAAAAATTTAACATTTAATGATAACTAATTATTATAATTATAAATAAATTATCATAATAAATATTTGTTGACTACGTTCACACAAAGATTATTAACCGTGATATTTACAAGAGTAACTAAAATATTTATCATGATGAAAAGCCATTATAAAAATATTCACTATAACTCATAACTATGGCAAAGTTATTTTTCATAATGAATAATCTAAATTTTTGTATTAAATTTTATTAATTATAATTAATAATAATTATTCATTACAATTTTTAATCCATAGTCAATAATAAATTTTCATTTAGTCCGTAGTCAATAATAAATTTTCTTCGGGTACTGGACAAGAAGTACTAAATAAGAATATAACATTAATACTTTCGTCAACATCCATAGAAAATACATATGTACATATGCTTCAGCTGCTATGCTACTACAACAGTAGGGATCAACTCCTAAATTACTAGGAAATAGAGAAACACAGGCCTCCTCCTTCCCTACTCCTCAGAATGGAAGTGGCTACATAAATCGCGTTTTCATTTTGTTGCTTTTTCTTCAGCACGCTTCTCATAATAATGGTAGGCAGCCGCACCCGAGAGCACCGCCAGTGTCAAGGCTTGTGCATGCATCCTATTAATCACGTGCAATAATATTAATTTCAATAATTAATACTAAATAATTATATTTAATATTAAATAATTAAAGAAATTAAAACTAAAATTAACCTGGCATGAATCAGCCTGAGGCTTGGCTTGAGAGGAGTTCTTGCACGTGAATAAGCCAGTGATGTACCCATTGCTCCAGCCCATAATGTGCCTGTTTTTTTAAATATAATACATAGATTATGATATATTTAAAACGTAAAAGATTATTTATTATATATATGTAAGGACCGAGTATCACAACGGCTAATTAGTATATTAATTGATTTAAAAAGATAAAAATTTACACAAACACCTATGAGTACAACAAACCAAACCTCTGAAAATCTGCTTGTGATTCGTAAATCGTTTATATATTTTAACCTAACCTTATGAAATCTTAAAAAAAAAAAAAAAAGGAGGGGGGTAGAGTACTAACCAATGGTGGTGAGCTTGTGTTGAGAAATCCATGATTGAACAGCCTCCATCTTCTTCCTGCTGATGTCTTAAGTTGGAATGGAAATGTGAGCGTGGGGGAGAACAAGTGAGGAATGGCAGGGTATATATAGATGAAAGTGGAGGGCGTTTTTGGCAAATACGCATTGAGAGAGCCCCTTGGTTTTCATCTCTCTCTAGTGTAAAACCTGTGGCCACATTGTTTCTGTTGGTTGCTTTTTCGAGCCTCTGATTCTTATTTGACGATTTTAACCTTTTCAGGGTGTTGGTGTGGGAGCCATTGGTTTTGATACGAAAACCCTGGGCAATGGGCATCTTCTCAAACTGTACAAGTTCTCGGGATTTCAAACGGTAGCTGCTGATCTTGGGATAAGACTTTTCTTTTCTTTTTTTTTTTATTTAAAAAGAGAAGGAAAAAAATTCTTATTTTTCCTCTGAATTTGGGAATAATTTTACTGAATTTTCTTGAAAATATATAACTAATTAATTCAGTGTATCCAACTCCATTTTGATTAATCTATAATTTTACATAATTGAAAAGCACACTTATGATGTATTTAATTATTATTTTATTCTTTTTCTTAATTTCCTCATCTCTTTTTTTAATATATAGTTTTTTATTTTTTAAACTCTTATGATCAAATTTAAAGTCGTGAATTTGAATTTTATCGAACATATAAATACTTATTTAACTTTATGTAAGTTTATTGTAATTTATTTTATAATTATTAATTATATTGACAAAGTATTTAATTTATAAAAAAATTAATATAATTATATAATTAACAGTCTTATTAGGGGGAGGAGACAGTAGTATAAAGTTAATAGTAGAAAGATAAGAGGATTTCCAAATTTCCACTATAAAATTAGGCGTATGAATGGCATGGCACAGGACCAAGGAATCTAACACGTGAAATAGTGAGAAGGGGACCGACATATATATAGAAGCCGGTGGATTAGTCCATTGAACACTACTATAAAACATAATTACACTCTCATTTTTTAGGATTTAGTTTTATTGTACATCAATTTTAATTAGTTTTTTCTTACATTAGTTTAATATATAATTTTAATTATTATTAAATTTAAATACTTCCTTTCTGGTATTGAGAAAGAAGTATGTATGCATGTAATAAAAAAATTATATCAGTTTAACATTTAATTGTTTTTATTAATTTAAAATATTTCTTTGATCAAGTATTGAAGAAATTAACAATGGTAGATGCATTGTGATTGAATAGATTAATCTATTTGGTTGTTTGAATCAGAAAAATATTATCTATATATCTATTGAGTTAATAAACTTTGATGTAAAAAATAATTTTTTCATATATATATATATATATATATATTTCGATAGATATGAGATGCTTCTAAATTGCTAATAACATTATATAATTAATTATAAAAATACTGTTGTAATACAATTGAATTCAACATTTTCAATAATATCTGAATAAGTAATTTAAAACAAAAATATTCATAAATGGCAAATTTGTCATAAAAGTAATTTCATTCCAACTGGATCCTAGGTACTAATATTTGAAATTTGTTATGAACCAGTCCGATCCCAAATGGGCCTGACTCGGCCAGCTAGCAGCTTTTATTGGCGAATTTGATCTTGGGCCGGGCTGGGCCATATTGAACTCACGTCACAATTTTGTATCTTATTATGCTTCATTCAGTCAATCAAATGGGCCTAATAAAATGGGAAAATCGGAGTCCTGATGTTTCATACCTAAATGTAAATGATACTTTCCGTTGGTGGATTTATATGTAGCTACAGCCCACCTCCAGCCAATAGATTCATATATTCGTTCAATAATAAGCTATTTTTACTTTCAATCTCGAGTTTTTCAGAAATATTAGAGATGTGTTCTCGTTATTTTTTACTTTTCGATTGCTTCTGCTCCATGAAAATGACCCAATTAAATTGCAATTTTAGTATTGTTACTTAAGGAATCTGACATTTTTATCCTACACAAATTAATTTACAGGACTAAATTGCGATAAGTTAATTTAAGCTAAAAATTATAAATTGCTCTACCAACTTCTGCAACTTATTTATAAAAATTTAAAATATTGAGTTGGTTTTACAAGCACTCTGCAATTTCAACTTCTGTTCATTTCTTACTTTTATTTTGCCGATTTTTAATATATAATTTATTCCCCACCACAAAAACAAGTACAGTAAAACCTCTATAAATTAATAACCTTGGGACCATGAAATTTTATTAATTTAGAGAGATATTAATTTATCGATAAATTAATATTTTATTAATTAAAAGAGAGACTTTTTAAATTCAGCAAATTTAGTACATATGTATTGAAAATAAATGAATTCATATATGTTTCATTGATTATATTCATGCGAGAATTAACTATTATATTCATAGACACATGTATCAATTCATTGGAATTACTTAAATATACATGTTTACATTAATTCGTTGCACTTAAATAACTATTATAACCAATTAAATATATTCATGCATGATGAATGAAACATATACTACATAAATCTCAATATGATAATAAAATAATTCATAACACCCAACCATGTCTTCTCATCTAAAAGACATCGCAAAATCATCCATGAATGATCAAATGCGTAAAGCATTACAGATTTCATATTTTAGTAAATTATCATAATATTTATAATTGTAATATTTATGAATTATTAATTTAGAATTTTAATGGGACCTAATATTTATAAAGAAATTTTCCGAAAAATTATTATTTTATTATCTTATCGAATTTGATGATTTTTTACAAAGACCCAAGTACAGACCGGAGGATTTTATTATTTTAAAGAATTTATTAATTTATAAAGTATTAATTTATAAAGGTTTTACTGTATGTTACCAACCTCCCTTAAATTAGGTTGATCCCAGTGGTGATAGTTTGTCTATGGGCAGACAGGATGTGATTGGTGAATAACATGATCTACTGCTATTACACTCCCAGTTGAAGTTGAACAGACAAAAAAGAAGTGGTTCATGTTAAAACTGTTAATGGGTCTACTCTCAGCCACTGGCTGTATTTTTGAAGTCTGCATGATTAGTATGTCGGAGATTCCAATATACATATTCATGTCAATCCCACTGCTTTTGCATTATCCCTATGGGTATCTTTTGTCTCCTTGATGTCGATCTTCACCTCTCATATAAATAAATTTATCACGTAATAAATATAATCTCAATTTTAGTATTCATATAATTAAATTTTTTTATATTACATTCCATAAATAAAAAATAATCTCAAATTTAGTACTCATGTACATTTTCATTCAATAATTAATGAAAAACGTACGAAAAATGTATGTGAAACTATTGATACCCTGTTAATTATTAGATGATAAACACATGTGAGAACTAAAAATAAAAAGAATTATAACTTATAAAATGTAATGTAGGAGAATTATAATAAATTGAATTAAAAGAAAAACAAACCTAATATATAAGACTAAAAAGACACATAATAAATAGAACTAAATAAAAAATGACCCTAAACATACGAGACAAAAAATACGATTTTCACTGGTGAGTGACATTTTGTCTTGTGCATATCCAAACCCGCACTCACACCACCGTCCATCTCTCCCAAACAAAAAATATCCATCTTCCACTAGTTGACCCAATACAATATGGATTGTGGTCCTTTTTGCCCCACCCATTTTTTGAAGCTCCATACCCACCAAATCATGCATTCTTGACCATTAATGACCCAACATACCTATTTCCACCCTTCTTTATCAACAAAAGTTTCCCCAAAGACCACTAACATATATAATATTCTAGTTTTTAATTAATTTGGTGCACAATTCTGTCTCACCAACTTATTATATATATTCCCTTGTTTTTTTTTCTAACCCACTATTTATAATCAATATGCTTGCTTTGTAGATTTTTCAACAAATTTGAAGGTCGACAGACCATTGAAAAATTCTCATCTTGATTAAGTTTGACTCGAATAGAATCAAATATATATATAATAAGTATAATTATAATTTCCATGTGATTAATCATTTTTTATAAACTATATATTAGTTCAGAACTGATCAGACTTGATTCAGATTAAAATTTTCATGAATTTTTTGTAACCAATCCAAATTAATGGTATTTTTTTATATTAACTCGATTGGAGGTCAATAAAGTTGAACCCATTTGATAAAAACAATTTCATCCGCAGAATCTTGCAGCTCGATCATGGGACAAATGAATTATAGTTCAGTGTGTTCTAACCAATCAACTCTTAAATAGGTGGTATACGAACATATCCTGTGTCCTCTGTGGGAATCTCGTAGAGAAAGGGGATGATGAGGGCACCAAATTTCTTGTGGTTGGGCTTCAGTCAATTGAGAGATTGTATATAGAACTCGCTTTTAACTCCACCTTGAGAAAAATTATATTTTACATCTCATAAATTATTATTTTTATAATTTTTATTTAATTATTTTTCAACTCGTCATATTGCATGTCATGACTTTAAAAGGTTTACAATTCTATTAAGAATGAATGCTATACCAATTGTTAAGGATTGAACCCTAACAATCACAAGAATAAAGAACACAATAATTTAGAGAGCATTACCTAACAGATTCCATTAAGTCTTGAAACTAGGGAATTATATAAGATTGTTTTCATCATAAATTGGAAAAAATGCAACTTTAGTTTTGTAACTTAGTGGGTTGTATTTTTTTTATTCTGCACGAATTAATCCTTGCAATTTAGTCCTGAACTTTAAAATTTTTACAATTTTTGTCTTGTAATTTAGGGGAGTGGGCATTTTTGCTCCTAATGAATTGATTTAAAGGATTAAATCGTAATTTAATTGGATCATGTGCAAGTTAATGTAATTTTCATACCGAATTATCAAAAATTAACTAAAATGATCAATATTTAAAGTTACAAGACTAAATTGTAAATTCAATTCGTGCAGGACCAAAGATGTCATTTCCGTTAAGTTATAAGACTAAAATTATAGTTTTTCCTCAACGGAACTAAAGCTTGGGAGTGAAATTACAATTTTTTTTGAAGTTATGAGATACATTATATATGGTGAATTAAAAAATAATGAAACTAAAAATACAAAGCGACTAACTTGTTGGAGATAAAAATGCAATTTTTTTTGCTTTCATTTCTTCATGAAAGGGAACTCGACGAAACCTAGGCTTGACCTAAATATTCTACGAGTTCACACACCATTAATGTAGTTCAATAATGTTACTGCTCACTGCCCTCTCTGCCATACAATGTATATATATATAGTTCCTACCATCAACTTGTGTGGGCTGACAGTTTTTAGTCCAACGTTGTTGTATTAATGCGTCGTCTCTTCTTATCCCATCATCACTCTGTGAGGATTCAATGATGTAAGTATATGGAGTATTCCAAAAAAATATGTAAGTGTCGCGTGAGTTGTAAGCATGTTGGTGGGTTCACCTTTATGGTCTCGCAGCTTTAATGCGCCTTTGCGTTAGCACGCGTTTTTGGGTATCAAGACTAAGGTTGCAAGAGATAAACGTGAGTCAAAAATTTGCTCCGTAAACGTGTTTCTCATTTTTAGTTGAGAGGATGAATCAAGGTAATTGAAGATATAAAAGAAAGTTATGTATAGAGAATGTTGAATGAGGAGTAAATTAGAAGTTTATGTATTTTTAGTTCTTTTTATTGAGTTCAATATTTTACGTTTAGATATTCACGGAAGGATACAATTGTAAACGATAAATTTTCAAATGGAACGTGTAAGCGTAATTTTTTTAAAATTATTTGTGAAAAAATACAATTTCATATTTTTAAAAAAAGTCTCAGTACGTATAATTAAACCTAAAAGAAAACTAGGATTATCCCGACTATCTTTAAAGAAGTAGTTCGGTTGGTTTGGAATATTTTTGAAGGAAAGAAAAGTAACATATTGATATACAACAGATGAATTCATATGATGTATAATTTGCAAGATGAAATATTATAAGTAATGGTCAAAGGTGCAAATTAGTGTAATATTTTTTATGGGTATTTTTGTGTAAATTTTTCCTTCGAACAGGGAGTGTAGTTGTAATTATAATTATAGTCTCAAAGTGTAGCTGTAATATTGTAAAAGACAGGGGATATTTGTGTATTTTGGCCTAACATCAAACTGTATCAATGTAATTTACCCTTTTTTTTTTCTTTTTATTGGAGTCAATTACTTACAATTTTAATAATTTCTTAATTGACATAAAAAGTTATATCATCATATGAAAAGTTAATAGGCATTTTTGCCTATACAAAAATTTAAAAATTACATACATTTAATTTATAATTATTATATAAAGATGATCTAAATGCTAATTAGATCAAACTTGCAAGCTCAAAGGGGACAAGTCCAAGGCTTTGCCCTCCATTTGAACACATGATCCCTCTTTGATCTCATCTGATGATTCTACTTTATACACATACTTCTTAGCCGCCAACACAAAAGCTCCCATGTTAAGAGTTGACAGTATCAGAAGGAAACCATAATAGTAGTCCAGATGTGAATTATTCACATTTTTTCCTATCCAACTCTTCCCCCCATTCCTCCCAGTCATCTTATCGACCACCGTCACAAGAAAGCTGTTCAAGAAGTTCCCCACACCGATCCCGCTAGTGAAAAACGTCGTCCCGAGGCTCTGCATCTCCTCTGGTGACTGATCGTAGAAGAACTCCAGCAGGCCGATGGCGTTGAACACATCGGCAACGCCTAGAAGCACGTATTGAGGCAGAAGATTGAAGATGCTCATCGGGACTATTTCTTCCGGGCTCTTGATCTGGTGCACTTTGATGACATGCATTCTCTTGACTTCAACTGCGTACGCGATTGCAATGGCTAGTATTTGGATAAAGAACCCGATTCCGAGCCGTTGCAGCAAGGTGATTCCTCTAGGGTTGCCGGTTTTCTTGTGCATGAAGGGGACGAAGTAGCGGTCGTAGAGAGGGACGGCTACCAGCATGGAGAGTGTGATGAAGCTGCTTAGCGAGGCTGCCGGGATTTGGAAGTTTGAGCCGAAGTGGCGGTCGAGGGTGATGCCCTGTTTGACGAATAGAGTGTTGATTTGAGCCCAGATGGTGCTGGGAATGAGGGTTACTAGCCATATCATGGCCATGCCGAGGACTAGTTTTGTCCCTTCCACTTGAGTAATTGTGCATGGTTTCCTTGAGGGACTGACACTACCGGTTTCTTGCTTGATTGCTGCCTTGTCCAAGAACCTGGAAAATTTTGGGATTAGTTGGTTATAATGTGAATGATGATGGATGTTCTTGTGCACAAACTTTACATTACAAGAAAATAGTTTAATAGTAAAGAAAAAAATTGATGTTAATATCTGTGTTGTGTTGAGTTAATTAGCAAGTAAAATTCGTTAGCAATTAAATGTAAATTTCTTGTATCAAATAATAATGCAGATTAGTAATGACAATTTTACATGCCAATTAGCTAGACACTAATTATATTTCGATACTATTAAACCATTTTCTTGTAGTGTTAATAATAATGAACCGACTGAATATTTTCTTTCAAATCATATTATATTTTCTATTTCATTTAATGTATACACATGCATGTATAAAATCTTTCCTAAATAAAATAAATTACATACTCCTAATTTAAATGCATTTTTAGTCCTGTAATTACAGATATTCAACACTTTAGTCCTGTACTTTCTTAGGGTTGTAAAATGGTTCTAATGCACCTTCTCTAATTTTGTAATTTTAGGATAAATTTGATCTGAGTTATAATGTTATTTTTCGGCCAATTTTGTTCTAAAACCGTAAAATTAAAAGAAGTGATGAATGACTACTTTACAAGTCTAACAAGTCACTGAAGTAACATGCTAAATAAATATAAATACAAAATTGAAAATGCAATTAGACCATCTACATACACGTGACGTATATATATCTATTCATGTTGAAAATAAGAAAGGTGGTTTTTTATATTAAAAGAGCAAGAGATTAATATAGTAAGGAAGTACTATAGAAACTCTCCATTAATACCGCAAACAAACCTAAAATAATATAAACAGTTATAAAGTAATATCATTGTCGATCCAGCCAAACGCACCCTATTCAATAATAACACGAGGATGTGCTCCCAAAACTTTGGGATGTCTTAATAAGACGAAATGCAAATGTTATTTTCGTACCCCTTTGGAGTGCCCATAGATTGGGGTTGTGTAGATTGACCCCATTTCTTCCAGCCATTTTGTTCAGAGTTTGGACCATTAATTCTACATATTAATTATTGAAGAAATTATTCGCAATAATTAATGTTGTGTGGTTGCAACCAACTCCCAACACAATGGGATAAGCCCTGTCCTAGGCTACCAATTGTTGTACTAGAATTGCTGACTATGATTTTATTACAATATTACAATTTTAATTCTGTAATTATATAAGGTGGCAGTTTTAATTTTCTGAAATTCAATTTGATAAATAAATCCTACAATTATATTTAAAAAAAAATGGCATATTACAGGCAAAATCCACCAAAAATTGCAAATATTTTTGCCCCTCGCAGTTCCCGACAATTTTTGTTGTTAATATGCCAATTTTTTTAAATTGCATGGCTTAACTGCCAAATTCAATATCGACAGGATTACAATGGGCAAATTTCTTTTAGTCCCATATAACAAGGGTATAATTTGTTTTAGTACCACAACTATGGCAGGTGTAGCTTTTAGTCCCATAAAACTTACAATCACGTATTTTTAGTTCTAAAAAGTCATATACGTTGTGTTTTGGGACTAAAAATGCGTGGTGATTTTTTTTAGGACTAATAAGACATGATTTTGAGTTTTACGGGACTTAAATCATCACCTGCCATTGTTGTGGTACAAAAAAAAATTGTCCTTATTTTATAGAATAAAAAAAATATTTTGTCAGAACAAAAATTATCACTCGTTTATAGTCATAGGATCAAAATTGTATTTTTTAAAAAATTATAATCCAATGATCATAATGGACAAAAATAGAGTTAAAAGAGTTAGTGAGTAGATATTTTGTTAGTGTATTGATAAGGTTTGTGTGTTGAAATAGTGAGTGAAAATGGTCCTTGATTGTAGTAGGAGCAACTTACACATGCACTTTATGCAAAAGTTAAGGAGGAACATGGCAGCAATGGATTGGTGAAGGGGGCAGCACTTTTGGCATAGGCTAGGGAGTAACCTACTTTGTCATAATTATACTTGCAATAGATTGGTCCAACCTTCCAATCAATGAGTTCAAGGACAGTCCATCCTCTTATGATACTTCTACTAACTAGAGTGTCATGACTTCAGATTCCTTGTCCAAATTCATTTACGTGTCTTTACCGTCAAGAATATTAAAAGAAAATTTTCACAATGTATGAGATTATTAATAAAAAAAGGTTTAATTAATGAGAGAAAAAAATATATTGATTCTAAAATACAGAATGAAAATTGCAATTTTCTCTCCAAATTCAAATGGTCATTTTTTTTCTTTAACTAGTTGAATTATTTCTTGGATAAATTGCAACTATTTTTCATAAAATCTGATATAATTACGAATACTTTTTCGATATTATAAAATCGCAAATATCCCCTTAAATATAAAATGATTATGTAGCGCCTAGATGGGTGTACATTGCCATTTTACCAGTGATGATTAAAAAAAATAGAACGTTTAATAAAATATAAAAAAAACTTTAGGCTGGATAAAATAAATAATCCAAAGAGTATATTAATCTATAAAAATATTTTATAAAATTTTAAAAATATATAAGATTGTGAATCATAATCCAGAAAGGCATTTTGGTTAGCTAAAAAAAATAGATTAAAGGCTAACAGAATGAGCTCGTTGGACTAATGTTAAAATGACAAGGGGGCGTATTTATAACTTTTTGAACAACAAGAAAATATTTATAACTATGTCAAATTTAAAAAAATATTATTTTTTTGTTGTACATTAAAAACCATATATTCGAATGTGAAGGACAAATCAAAATTCCCAATTCTGTTTCAACAATTTACCAAAATGTGAGTCTACATTTTCTCGGACAAAAATTGTGCATCTCCTCAATCAGCCACAATTTTGTGTCTAGGGATGGTGGTCAGGGTTAAACCCGGACCTGCCCCGGACGATCTTGTGTGAGGCTAATTTTGAAATTATAAATGAAATTTTTGATGCGATGCGAGTTTTAATTTTTTAATATGAATAAAAAGTTTGAATCCGTCTCAAATAAATATTACATATTTATAAAATTATTATGTATGGTCTGTTGTATATATGATATATTACCTGCACATTATTCATATATAAAGTTCATTACATCAAAATAATAATATATTACTTTTAATGTAACAAATATGCTTGTAATTTTTAATGTTTCAAACAATAAAGTTAGTACTTTGCTAAAGCTATTATTTTTTCATATTTATAAATTATAATAATATTTTTTAAGAAAAATAATACTTTAAAAAAATATATTTTTTAATATTTTTAAAATTATAAAGCAGGTTTTGAGGAATTCAATGCACCAGGTTCGACCAAACCTTACATGACATAAAAAAATTGAGAAAAATATTCTCAAATTTAATTGAACACACTTCAAACCTGATCTATTGACATCCCGACCTATCTTATGCCATAAGACAAGCATGTCTTAACTAGATAACTCATGCCTTAGTTTTGGTGGACTAATTCTGCATCATTCAATCCAAATGAGCCTCCCTCCCCAAATCTTTCACAGGAAAATTGCAATTTTATCATGTAATTTAAAATGTGATATTTTGGTCCTGCATAAATTAATTTTTGTAGTTTAGTCTTATAACTTTAATATTTTAATAATTTTGTCTTTTTAGTTGGAAAATTGTACTCCCACCAAGTTATAGGACTAAAATTGTAAATTCACATCGTTCACATGCATTATGCACCAAAACAGCATATAGTAAATTTCACGACACGAACACAAAGAGAATTCTTGAAAAGAAATCATATGTAGAATTAACTAACCTGAACACCGGAGTGTGGAGGACTCGACGTTTTCTTGTAGTGATGTAATATTGCTGGTCCAACTCATGAAGCTCGGACGGATGGCTGGGCAGCATAAGCTTCGCATTGGCAAAGGCCGTAACGATGACCCTGAAAAGGTCACCGGCAGGATGCCTAGTCCTCCTCACCTTGTGCCGGTACAATGGGGTGCCGACGTAGAAAATGATAATCGACAGTATAAGGCCAACAGTTGGGATTCCATACCCCAATCCCCATCCCAAGTTCTCTTGGATGTAAACAAGGCCAAGTGTGGCGAATAGTGCACCGGTGAAGGCACTGAACATCCACCAATTGAAGAAAGAGGCCTTGAGCTTCTTCTCATGGGGATTTAGGTCATCAAATTGGTCTGCACCAAATGTGGAAATGTTGGGCTTTGTCCCGCCAGCCCCTATGGCTATTATGTACAGAGATGTGTAGAAAAATGCAATCTGTGTGGAGGTGGCCTTGCTGCATACTCCATTTTCGCAACTGGGCTTCAAGAATTTGATCGATACCGCCATCGTCAATAGGACCATTCCCTATTTGATAGAAACGGTGATCACATGATTACATATCTATTAATAAACTGATAGATACATCAATTCTATAATAAACTCGTATTATAATAAATTTATATTAAGTGGGACAAAGTTTCATGAAAAATTAATTTTCTTTAGTGGATTTTTGCAACTGCAGAAAAAGAGAATATTACCCGAAAGACATAACTAATGATGTGAAAAATGTTACTAATTATATGTATTCAATTGGAATAACTTAAATTTTCCATGATTTTAATAGCAACAACATTTAACTAAATGTTTCCACTAGCCATAATTCGTGAAAAAAAAAAAAAGAATTGTGCATGACACTATAAACAATTAGTTACGTGTGCATAGAAATAATAGATATAATTAATAGTCACTATGTTTCGTTTAGTAATTCGTCACTATATGTGTCACTAATTTTTTCTAATAATAATTTGCTGCATACTTTTATATTATAATAAGATCAAAACTATCGTGACTCAAAATAATTTATTTTAAAGAAATAAATAAAAAAATTTTATTATATGGTCAAATAAATAATATTAAAAATAAATGTGAGATGGAGAAAATATGAAAACAACATATATTTGAGTCCCCAACCAATTAAAACATCAGCCTCCTCACTCCACTTGATTGTTGTGTATTTATTTGTAGCAGATGATAGCCCATGAAATGCAAATCAACGTGTGGTGAATGTCATTACAGGTCACTAGCAAAGCCACTACCCTTGGGCCCCACAACCAAAAAATCCCATTCATCTATTGGCCTATCGGAGTAGGTACACACCATTCTTGACCAACCAAATGTTCTAGCAAATTATGGTGCACGTAGGTGCAAAATACAAAAAGTTAATTCATCATCAATTTTAAAATTAAATCCCACAAAAGAATAAAATTTCAAAGAAAATAAAAATCTTAAATTTACCCGAGAGTGAAAAGAAAGAAAAAATAGTTCTTCATGTATGACTTACTTACTATGATATATATCAAGGAAGAAATCGTAAAGGTCCAGAATCGACCCAAGTAAGAGTCAGCAATATAGGCACCGAGAATTGGAGTGATCCACACTGATCCTGACCAGTTGTTAACGTTTCTTACAGACGAAACGGTATCTTCATGCAATTGGGTTGTCAAATACACCACCAAATTTGAAGCTATTCCGTAAAAAGCCATTCTTTCAAAAGCTTCATATCCTGCAGAAGAAATACCGAATATGAAACGGTCTTTTAAATGAAAATTCCTGAACTAACCAAAACAGACTTGTCTGGCATTAACAACGCATTAATCAACAAGCATCAATATAAACTCAACAAGAACGCATCGGCCTTCATTTGTTTTTGAAAATAAATTCTAATTTTTCTTACTTTGATGGTTTGTGTTGATCGATTAAGATGAAATTAGTAAGAAAGAAGAGATGGAGAAGCATACCAACGAGAAAAGCACAAGCTCTCCATTTGCCGGTCTTGACAGCAAGCACGGGCTGGCCTTGGAGGTCGACGGTGCCGTCCAGTGTGTAGCCTTTAGCCTCCATCTCAAAGTGCTATAAAGATGCTTGGAAAGTGAAGTAAAACTCTCTCTCTTTATATATAGAAAGGGAGAAGCAAATCCTCATCAAAAGGACATGAGGAAGCTTTCCGGGGGTTGGGACATGAAGGCAATCTCTCGGGAATGGGAAAGTGTAGGTTGCAAAGTGGGCTATAAGTAGGCAGTGCACGAGTGCTGGCTGGGTTGCTCTTGGCTAACCGGAACAGCCGGTAGCCCCCCCAGATTCCTTCAAGCTGAATTGTGGAGTGGAGAAAAGACTGGTGTTTATGATTACAAAATAACCTATTTGGGAAATTTAGGAAAAGGACAACTTATTTTTGGCATTTACCTAATCTTTATTATGTATTTATTTATTTTATATATTTTTATTTTATATTGATGAATTTGTTTGTAATTCTTTCGAATAAAGGTAGAAAGACTAAAAATGAGAAAAGACGTGAGTTGAGGTGCTTTTAAATTATTAATGCTAAAAAAGACAAAGAAAAGTTTTAACTTTAAAATCAATTATTTAATTATTTAGACCTTTTTTGGGGGGTTTAATATATATACCAAATATTCCTGAATTTTGGTTTTTTGCTATTTTTTCTAATTTTTCCTATAGTTTGTTAATTTTTAAAAGTAAATTTTCTCAAATAGGCTAATGTGTGGTAAACTGTCAAGTCAAATTAGGTTTTAATTTGAATAATTAAGTACACAAGTTGAAGACGGATCGAATTCTGTATAAAATTATGTTGTGGCTAGTTAATAAAAGGAAATGGTCGATTCTGATTCGATTTTTTTTTTGTTTTTTAACAAAATTGATATACAAAACTTATTAAATTTAGTCTAGTCATCACAATGTTTCTTCTTTTTGCACCAAGTTGTTGATTTAAACAAAATGAATTAGTGAGATTCTGAGATAATTGTTGATAATATCCAATATATATACATATATATATATATATATGAGGGTTGTTATTCACACTACTCTATTGATTTCTTGAGCTAAAATGTTTAATTAATATTATCTAGTTTTGATTGCTTTTACCGTGCAATATCAAATAACTTAGTTAATTTCTTGAAAATATTCTAATAGCATTAAACATATAAAAAAAAATTAATCTTACAGTTTGAATATCCTTACAAAATTGTCCAAATTAATGTAGTAAATAATTAGTATAGTCAAAATGGATTGGAAGGGGGAAAAAATTAAAGTACATTTATGTTTAAGTCTACATCTGAATTAATGGATTTGAAATTAAGAATTTAAAATCTCTGGTCATAATTTTTTTGGATTTTGTATGGATAATTATATATTACAAATAATTTTAAATAATTCAACTCTCAATTTGAACTGTATTACAAATAATTTTAAATAATTCAACTCTCAATCTCTGTTCATTAGCAAAAATTGGTTAGAATTGTGTTACTAACATTGTTACTAAAAATAATAAGTGACATAAGTATAACGATGATGAATGACCTAGTGATAATATTTTGTTGGACAAATTTTTTTTGGCTAAAATTTAGCTGATTGATAAGCCGTGTTTACATAGTAATTTTAAAGGGTTTTTGTAGATAAAAAATTTAAAATTGTAGCGAGCATAACATTAGCATAGGCGTGGATTATCATAAGCGTGATTTTGTCTAACATATTATTTCACAATCACAGTGGATAGACATGGCCACTTATGTTTCTCACAGTAAAAACGCGTGACATAAGCCATGCTCGTGGCTCATTTGTGTATGGCAGTGTTATGACATGATCCACTATCCAACTTAGTTAATTTCCGATAACCGCCACATAAAAATTCATACAACGCACTTTTCTTTATGGAACACATGCATGAAAAACATTGATTTTTTGTCGGAGTTTTCTTTGTAAAACGTGATTAAAGACCCCCCCTAAAATCCTGCAGTCATAAGAATACACACCATCGATTTGGTTGTATCAAGTTACAAAATAATCCAACATCAATTTTCCTACAATCTTCCAATTTTCATTATATGGTCGGAGCTGAAAATCCTAAAATCTTTCACTTTCGTACTCAATAATCTAACATGTACAAAATGATTAATACATATATATTAGATATAAATTTTGTTGGATTATAAAATTGACGTTTATATTGATTTACGATTCTACCATCGTATTTTCTACAATCTATTTATTATGCTTATATAATTATCTATAATGGCACTCGCTAATAATTATATTATAAAAAGATTAAATTGTTACATTGTTTAATATATATATTTTTTTTACAATAAGTTCAAGAATCATCAAAGTCATGTCTTGTCACTGATATTATATTTTATTATGGCACAAAATATGTGAAATATTGTATACATACAAATATATATTCATTGGATTGTCATGTGCCCATTATAGAATACATTACCCCAAATAGAAGCGGGCATCATAGTGTAAGAGAAGCTTCTGACAGAGTTTCTGGTTGATATAATTTGAGTGATCTGAGTGGCCAGTGGGCAGTGGCTAGCTACTTAATTAATGCTGCAACTTTGTAAATCCTCCTCCAATTGGACAGTCCACACATCATTATCACAATCTACAGTTCCCAGCAAATTCGACATCATCATTAGTTTTTTTGCCAGAATTTATTCCTCGACTAATACAAGTTTGCCGTCTGGAATTTTGAAAATCATTCGAACATTGAAAACTTTTAACTAGCATTACTTAGACTGTTACAAGAAATTGTGGTCCAGTTGAATTTCACGAGACCTGAAGTACGGTTTCTTAATTTTAATTACAGTATCAAATGCGGGGAAGGAGGTTTGAAATTGACTAAACTAATAATCTGAATTCAGGCTGGAATAATTAAAACAATTCAAATGAGAGGAATAAATTCAGTTAGGTTATAACTATAGGAATATATTTAACTAATATAGAGATTTATTTATTGAATAAAAATAAATGTTAAAAATATTATATTTTTCATACCATATAAAATTCATGTTATTACACATAATTTTAAAAGAGGATGATGTAATTATTTTATCATTAAATTCCAGTAGAAATAAATCAAGTGACATAATATTTTAAGAAAAAAGCAATCAAGTCAAAAGAACATTAATTAAATATTTAGAATTCGTTCAGTTCAAATGAAAGAAAAGCAGTGGGGGAATGCAAAAGAAAAGGGGAGGAAAAAAATAACGGTTTGAAATTATTTCTCTTTATTTTATATTAGACAATAAACAAGTCAATATTATACGCAAATAGTTTTAGTACATAAAAAATCTTATTAGTAAAAATATTCATCAAGCAAGAACAAAATTATTTTTTATTAATCAAAATAAGTATTATTGTGCATTTATTCTAAACTATATTGTTTAAATAAAATGAAAATTATACCAATGATTAATGACGTAGTAGTTTTTTTTCGATTTAATTATCTTTTTTAAAAATTATATACCGGTATTATGAGTGGGAAGGCAAAAAGAGATGGCATGAAATTATATATGAGTTATAGAATAAAAAAAAAAACATATTTTGCGCTTATACTTTTAATTTTTTGCTCAATTTTGGACGGCAACGAAATTGGAATCTAAAGAGGTATTATACATATCCAATTTTATTTCTCTCCAAGGTTTAAGTTTCACGGAATTTTGAAATAATCTAAATTTTAGCAATTTTATATGGTTTTATTAAAGTAAATTTACTTGTATTTATATAGCCTAGTATCTTGTATAAATAGGAACACACAAAAGTCAGGATGGCCGAGTGGTCTAAGGCGCCAGACTCAAGTTCTGGTCCTCGTGAGAGGGCGTGGGTTCAAATCCCTCTGACATTTTCGTTTTGTTTTTCTTTTTTTTTTTTTAAATCAGAACCAGAAAATGAAGATTTATTTATTTATATTAACTTATTACATAACTTTGCATGGAACCGATCCATGTTGGATTCATCTTTTGTGTATTTTTTTATCTTGAATTTTCAGCTATCTCTTGTCCTCCTTTTTTTTAATTTTTAATTGATAAAATGTTGAAAATAGAACTAAATCATAAACGAAAACTATAGTATTTGATTAATTATTATCCTTATGTTGTTATATTGAAAGTAAATTTTAAGACTTTATAATAACTGTCAATAAATAACAAGAATATTTCAAATCAAAGTAATAGTTGAATAACAAAATACCTACTTACTAAATAATTCAACATATTCTTAGAAATACAAATTATTTTAACCACACCCGCAAAATTTATAACTAACAAACGTTATGTGTCTGTATTTAATAATTATACTATGATTATTTTTTTCACCATGTCAATTAATTATGATTAAATATTATATTTTTTATGGTGAAAAAACAAAGATACAAATCTTGAAATATATCATTATTTTTTGTAGGAAAAAAGTGCATTTTTACCCCATGTGATATGATAAATGAGTAAAAAGACATTCTGTGAGAAAAAAATACCAAATTACCCCCTATTAGACCAAACGTTATAACATCTAACATTTTATTTATTTAAACACTTTAAGAGCTTATTTAAAAAAAAAACATATTTAAGCTCTTAAAATATTTTATAAAATGGAAAAACTTATAAGATGTTTCAAATAAATTTATAAAATGGAAAAACTTATAAGATGTTTCAAATAAATTTAGCCAAACATCCTTGAGATTAAAGTAGATAACAGTGCATAATTAATGACCACTTGTTTATGTGAAAATTAATTTAAATTACTTTTTCACCTGAGTTGACCATTACTCTAAAGGTAACATAAGGTTAAAACTGTCAATTACTCAAAAGGCAAGATAAGGTTAAAACTGTCAATTTAACATAAAGCGTTATTTATCTAAATTTTATCTTTTAAGAGGTTTTCCCTATTCTTGGAAGAGATGCAATACTTAATTATGCCAATATCTCAATAAATTAAAAATAATATGTTAATTTTGTATTATACTAATATTCGATAAAATATAAAAGTAAATTACAAGGGGTTCCTCTAAGGTTTGCCTTAATTACAAATACCACCTCTTTATTTAAAAAATTACAAATATATCTCTGAAATTTCAGTACCTTAACAAATACCTCCTATAATGAGCTGTCTGAAGGGGGTATTTGTTAGGGTATATATGTATAACTTTAAGAGAATATTTATAATTTTTCAAATAATAATGGGGTAGTTGTAATTGTAATAAACGTCAGAGAACCCCATCATAAAAATTACTTTTACCCTTCAAAATTAACTAGAAGATATGGATAGCATGATTTTTCTATGATCAATTCAGTGAATACATACAACCATAAAAATGTGTGGTCTTCTCCCAATTTCTTTTCCTCGAAATATCTCTTTGGGCCTCCAATATCTTTTTCCTCCATCGCTCTTCCTTCGTCATAAGCTATTTGCTATTGAATGATACCTTAGTTTCATAAAATGAAATTTTCAGGTAATTTTTTCTAAAACATGCTTAGCTTTTATAAAGTCTCCCAAAGAATTTCTGTATTTTCATTTGAAGATTATTTTTTAGAAAAATGGGTGTCGTACTATCGTAGTTTTAAGCTTCCATTTACTTTTCGCGAAGTCATACTAAATTTATTATAAAATCCTCCAATCCAAAGTCAATAGCCACAAAATAATGCATATGATTCGAGTTTTGGCAACACAATAATGCATATGACTTCAAGATGTTGGATTCGTTAGCATTTTCATCATTTTTTTTCTTTTCTTTTTGTTTTTTTAAGTGGTTCGATATTTTAATAAAATGAGAAATGCATTAATTCAACCATTAAACAACCTGATTAAAAAAATTAAACAAATTACTTTAACTCACATAAAATGAGATAAATACTCAAACGTCCGATTGAATTGGAATTCATGACCTTAAACTTGTTAATAAAACCTCAGTTTTAACCATTGGAGTAAAATATTTCCATCACAAAATCTATTAATGCAACCTCAATTAGAGACAATTAACTTTAATTAAGGCAAGAAAGAGTTTGCTAAGTTGTTGACATCTTGAAGGCATGTGATCTTATGTTTTCTGCTTGCGTTTTGTTGGAGCTGTATTGGTTGCATTTTGCTGTTATGGTGTGCGACTGTTTTGTCTGTACAACGGACATATTTGGTTGAGTAAAATAGATAGCAGTATTATATAGTCAGTTACCAGGATGGTGATGTTTTTTTATTATGATTTTTGTATATGTGGCTAAAATATTTGTTATAGTTCAGAGTTATTATAAATATTTTTGTCATGATGGATAAACTAAATTTTTACATAAATTTTCCTCTGACAATGTTAAATATAGCGGAACATGTAATATTTATTTTTTTTTGTGACAAATATTTAATTACTTCATTTTATTGCTTAACTCTAAATTCAAATATAATTTTCAATGTAAAGTATTGTAATTTATCTAATATGATATTGTAAATGAATAAATTATTTTTTTATGATAAGAAGTAGTAATTACCTCCATGTGCTTTTTGAAATGAAACAATTTATCTTTTTTATTTAAGAAGATAAATTACTTCATTTAAAAAAATACAAGGGGTTAAGTTGCTGCATTTTAAAAAATACAAGAAGATAAATTATTATTTTTTTTCATAGACGGTAATTTGCTCATTTGCAATATTACAGGGGGTTGCTTGTATTTTTCCCAACATATTCTCTTATATGTACTTTATTTTTTTTTTTTTTTGGTTTAATCAAATTCGATTATTTACATCAGTCAATACATTTAAATTCAAACATTGATTCAATAAATTGATATTTCTAAATCAACTATATAGGGCAAAATGCTTTTTTAGACCCATAAAATAAGGACATAATTTGATTTGGTACCACAACTATAGCAGGTGTTTTTAGTCCTATAAAACTCATAATCTCGCATTTTTAGTCCCAAAAAGTCGTGTGTGTTGTGTTTTTGGGACTAAAAGGGCATTATTTGGGACTAAAAAGGAGTGATTTTAAATTTTATGGGACTAAAAGTGTTACTTGCCAAAGTTGTGGTACCAAAAAAATTTCCACCCTTATTTTATAGGACCAAAAAATATTTTACCCCAACTATATATTACTGCACGCCATTTTCTTTGAGAATAAACAATGGTAGAATTGATCATAAAACATCAAAAATATTCAGCAGTTACATGTTCTTCCGACAAAGGAAAAGGAGCAGCAGAGGTTTTCTCGTACACTCGTTTTTAACTGAAAAAATGCCATATGTGGGTCTAAGTTCATCTCCAAAAATAATTCAGCAGAACTGGATGGTGATATGAAATTTAATTTATTGGTTTGCAGTTAACCAAATCCCAAGAAAATATTTGCTTTCTGCAACCTGTCCTCTTTACATTTCTTTCTTACGTTTTTCAATTTTTCAGTCAAATTGGGTCCCTATGTTGAAATTAGCCTTAGGTTGCCGCTCATATTTAAATACCATTATCTAAAAATTACGTTGTCCCCGCTTTAATCATCTCAATCCACGAAATGCTGTTATGATCCACATTTTCTAAGTTTCGGTCTAATTCTAACAACATTAATATTATGATAATCGTACAATATATCGTTTACATGTACTGTTCTGTCTTCTAACTTTATTTGTCTAATACAATGAATTTCGATCCATTTATTGTTTATGCAATTAAAATAAATTATATTAACATCCATTGAGGTTGTAATTATGATTAGTACAAGTCCATATCCCATTATATAATGCTGAAACTTTATACAAATACTCGATGTACATTGCACTAATACACTCTCAAGAATGTATATGTAATTTTATAAATATCATAACGTATTTGTGTAAGTGGATCTAGTTTTATTGGGTATAGATATAATTTATTCTTTTTATTACAATAGTGGGAGTAGATAAAAATTCGATTTAAATAAAAAATAAAAGAATTCAAACTTTTACTCCTTTCGTTTTTGCATGTATTTTATTTTGGTGTTAGTTTATGAATTGTACCGAATTACAATTTACAAAATTTTGATTTTTTATGAAGTAAAAAATTTGAATATTTTCCATGCCTACATAGCGCTTGATCTACTTAACTTTATAGTGCATAGTAAAATATAAAAAATCGATCATTTTTGCTGGTAGGAGAATAATTTGTGCATAATTAGTAGACAGAATAGTGCGCAAACCGTACACGTTTCACCGTACTAACTCGAATGTTGTTATTTTGATTTCTCTTTTTATTCTAATGTGACGTAAACAAAACTTGAACTATACATCAATTTGGATGCGTTGCAACTTGCAAATTATAAACACTGCATTGAACTATAAATTTGGGGGTAAATTATATTGAAACTTCCTGGGATTAATTAGGTCAAACTATACAAATATCCTCTATTTTTTTGTAAAATTGCAACAATACCTCCTAAGAGGTGGGACGTTTGTTTGAGTTTTGCCTCTAAATAAATCATGTAGTTGTAATTACAACTATAACCTCAATATCGTAGCTGTAATTTTACGAAAGATAGAAAATATTTGTATATTTTAATCTAATATCAAAAGATATCAATATAAGTTATCCTAATTTTGAACACATTGGGTCATACCCAAATCACAATCTTAAAAAGATAGTAATTAGTCATGTGTTAGGAATAGTATTCCCTCTTGTTTTTTGGATGTGGAAGAAAATATGAAGACAACCTAAGCTTAGTATTGCTTAGAGTTTAGTTAATGACAATAAGTCAAACTTTTGCACTCATGTCGAAAAAGTCTTGATGTCCCTTTATTCCTTTTCCCTTACATATATCTTCACCAAATCGTTATAATATTAGTTGGTTCTTTTTTAGTCGTCTTTTTGACAAATATAAAGTACGCAGATATATGTAGCTTTAGTTTTTACCAAACACAATCATGATTGGTTTGCAAATAAGCGTAAATCACGAAATTTCAGATGTTGATTAAATTGTTTATTTCTTGTCAATGGTAAAAAATTAATTAAATATACTGATAATTTAAATTAATGAATACATTTAAAATCCAAACAAAAAACACAAGAAGCTACTCTGTTTGAATTGATATAGAACTTTTTGGTTGTGAGGCTCAATCTTGCCAATCACGCAAGACCTCATTGGCTCAATTATTGATTCTTGGCATTAGCAATTCAGTCACGTATATGGACTAAAAATAGATTTCTGGTTATAGTTAAAAACATGAAGGATGCTGATTAACCACGGTATGCAACGACTATTAACAGTTGTTTCTACAAGCAAAACGAAAACATTTGTTATAACTAACAATTTATGGCAAATAGTTTTGTCATAAGTAAAACCATAGTGATGTTGATTAATCATGGTAAACATATCATATTTTGTAATTTTTTGGTATATTTAAAATTGTTTGATATTTTTTATTTGCCTTCACACTGAGATATATCTCACTTTTGTCCTATAATTATAGAACATTAGCGCCAAAATCAGTAGCACATGACTAAATTTGTCAAAAAATGACCAAATATAAGATGTTCATGATTTGTTAAAAAAATAACTAAAATGTATAAATAGAGTGAGTTATTAAATTAAAAGTGCTAACGATTTATAATACCGTACAAAAAATGTATGTTTGGCCTTCAAAAGTCGTGTACTGACCCTTCATTCGAACCCGAATATTGTAAATCCGCATGCACCTTTATTTTCACGCAAACATACTTAATTTCCAAAGAGGCAGAGTAACCATCAAAGCTCATCTAGAAAATTACGTGGTCAGTCCTTTCAGACATTGATTGCCATGCAATGGGAGTCTACGAGTTAGGTAACCTGCCCACGCCATTACCCGGAGTCGGAGAAACCACTGCACATCTTCTCTATATATACTTCAGTTTATTTCACCACCTTGTGCACAGCATAGTACTTCTTCTTCTCCTTAATTTTTCCAATGGCTTCATTTCCTTCTTGCAAAGCTGTCATAACTCTTGCAATTCTACTTGTGTTCCTAAGTAGCTCCTCAGCTCAACTCTCACCTGATTTTTACTCAAAATCTTGTCCGAATCTTTTTGCCACGGTGAAATCTGTCGTCCATTCCGCAGTTCAGAACGAGGCTCGGATGGGTGCCTCCCTCCTCCGCCTCTTCTTTCACGATTGCTTCGTCAACGTAAAATTTGATATTGTTTCCCTGATCATGAGTTGTAAATTTATACTATCATGTGTGTTTAAATTGTCGTTACAGCATTTTTTGGTACCCAATGTCCTGTATGTGCATGGGTATGGTAGAGCTGTCGCAAAATGAACGAGGCCATGCATGTATGATGTTTCTGCATAAATGGTTGTGATATTTCAAAATTCGAAAATATGAAATGCTGGTATAAAATTATCCTTGTAGCATAAATACTTGTGAAACATTATTTTTGAAACAGAATTGACCCATCATCATTTTGACTTGTAAGCGTCACCCACTGTATACCGGGCACAATTAACAATTATTTCATCAGTTTTAACTTGCCATCTTTTTGTTCTTTTTTCTGCTAAACCCCCGTCAACTTTGACGTGTTCAAGTACGGTTATTTTTTAAACTTTAGTGATCATTAGAAAATAATTTTGAATTTCGATTGGAATTTTTTTATTTTAAATTCCATTATATCTAATATTCTGATTAATATATATAAATTACATGTATAAAAAAAATTTAAATAAAAGAGAGTATATAATTTTTGAATATATAGTGTGTAAATATTAATTGGAATAAAAGATGCAACATGGTTTGAATAGATGATGTAATCTTTGTAAATATAACCTACATATAAATTACAACATAATTTGAAATAGAAAATTCGATCGACTTTTCTTAAATGCTTTTTGAAAAGTCGCTAATCTTAATTTTCTTCCCAGGGATGTGATGGATCAATCCTCCTTGACGACACATCTTCGTTCACTGGAGAGAAAGGGGCGGTTCCGAATCGGAACTCTGCTAGGGGATTTGATGTTGTCGACCAAATCAAGTCCGCAGTAGAGAAGGCGTGCCCTGGCGTGGTCTCCTGTGCTGATGTCTTAGCGATTGCTGCTCGGGACTCTGTTGTCATTGTAAGTTCTTATCATCATTTTCAGGAGATGCAATTTTCATTAACCCTGGTAATAAACTCAATATAAAAACACATGATTTCACCTTGACCAATTGCAGCTAGGGGGCCCTGATTGGAACGTGAAACTTGGACGACGAGACGCAAAAACAGCAAGCCGGGCTGCTGCAAACAACGGCATCCCTCCTCCAACCTCCAATCTCAATGCCCTGATTTCCAGATTCAACGCTCTCGGCCTTTCCACCAAGGACTTGGTTGCTCTCTCTGGTTTGTTCCTTCTACGATCAACAAAGAAATTACAATTTCAATTCAAGATAAACACCCATGCATGATCTTTTCCAAGAAATCCATCCAGGTTCCCTGACGGGTTTCTGTCAAAATCCAGGTTCTCACACCATCGGGCAAGCAAGATGCACCAGCTTCAGGGCCCGGATATACAACGAAAGCAACCTGGATACTTCACTGGCACAAACGAGGAAAGGCAACTGCCCAAGAGCCAGCGGCGTCGGGGACAACAACCTGGCGCCGTTGGATCTCCAGACCCCGACGAATTTCGACAACAACTATTTCAAGAACCTCGTCAGCCGACGA
This sequence comes from Sesamum indicum, assembly GCF_026168435.1. Classification (NCBI taxonomy): domain Eukaryota; kingdom Viridiplantae; phylum Streptophyta; class Magnoliopsida; order Lamiales; family Pedaliaceae; genus Sesamum; species Sesamum indicum. The sequence goes on along the minus strand of NC_142660.1, from coordinate 15,022,859 downwards.
GGTCTCCTCCACTCAGACCAGCAATTGTTCATCGGCGGGGCGACTGATTCAATCGTCAGGACATACAGCAATGATCCCAACACCTTCAAGTCAGATTTCGCCGCAGCAATGCTCAAAATGGGTGACATTCGGCCCCTGACGGGATCGAACGGGGAAGTAAGGAAAAATTGCAGGAGGGTGAACTAGACGTAGGGGAGAAAGTTGAAAGGAGAGATGTTTCCTGAAATGCATCAACTTGTGTTTTCTTTTGCTTTGATGTCTTGTGTACTTTAGCGGGTGGGTGTGATCTGCGATCATATTACCTGACTGTGTTTGAAATTTTCAAATAAATCTTGTTTAACGATTTCAATGCTCTGTTTCCCTTTTCGTTGCAGAATACGCTGTCTGAAAGTTTTAAAAAAATATCAGGGTTAATTACATTACACCCCCAGACCTATGAAATATTTACATAAATCACCCCTGCTTGTTGTATAATTATAAAAACTACCTTTAACAGCCAAAAAGTATGGGTAGTTTGTGTAGTGGTGTTAACGTTTAGAGAATGTATCAGTATTTTTTTAATAAATAAGAATAATTTGTATAAATGATGATGACGTTTCTAGTAAGTGTATGTGTAACTGCCCAAAAGATAGAACTGATTTATATGAACAAACTATAAATAAGGAATATAAATATAATTATTCATAAATACTACACATAACGAATTCACAGTAGATATATGTTGATTCTCCACATGGTAAAATTTCATTGTGTTTTTTCTTAATAACAAAGATATCCAAAATTCAAGCCTAAATCTCTACAATTTGATTCTAAAGGGATTCTAGAAAATTAAAATTCATCATCTTAATTTTGTAACATTTCAATGTAGCATATAAATGTGTAAATCGATCAACTTTTCTTAAATTGCATATCAATCAAATGACAAGTGTATTGCAACCTACCATCATAAAGAGATAAAGTTTAAATCAAAAGAATTCTCAAATCTTAATATGTAATATGGCATAATTAACGCAACCTGCCATCATAAAGAGATAAGAACAGGAAATGATGAATTCATCAAATGTAAAAGTGGAATTATTAACTCGCCCTAAAAAAGACTACCTAATTTAATTATCACGAGCAAGGCACCGACAAACCCAAAAAATTCAATCACTTATAAAAACCAGAATCTATAAATAGGGCTCACAAAGAAATATAATTTGTCATGGTTAATTCTCGCGATTAGCAGTAAAAAATTTTATCACGTACTAATAAATACAGTGTGCAAAGGCTACTAGTTGTTCTTCTGTAGGCAAAGCAAACAATATTAGTTACAATTAATAATCATCATAAATATTTTGGTCATGAATAAATTTATAATAAATGTTGATTAATTATAGCCAAATTTTAAATTTTTGCATTGATTTTGTGTGATCGTGGCAAATGATATTGATTTGTTATTAATTTTAAGTCGTAGTCATTTATATTATAGAGTGATGTAGTCAAGCGTTCCATATTAATTGTAGACAAGAAGCTTGAGTGACTTAATTATATAAGTCGCATTGCCCCTCTTTCTTATGAGGCCGTAATAGAATATTATCGTATGGCTTCTTCCAACAAGACTGAAGTCAAAGCGTACAGTATCTCGCTTCAAGACTAACTAGACTAATACCTCCTCCTGTGTGAGATATTTTTATGGGAAACTCAGCAACTTCTTTCTGTGGAACCGATCAACTTACAAGGCACATAACTCAATTGGGACTTGGGGGGAGTTTTTGGAAGAAGAAAAGGGGTTCTAGCAACCAAGCTAGGAACTTACACTTTTTTTTCTCTCTCTCCTCCTTGTTTATTTTTGAGTAGAAACTAGGAACTCAGACTACAGGCAGAATTCTTAGCTGATTTTGTAGTGATTTTACACCTATTTGTCCCTCCATATATTTTGTATAATTAGGATGTACAGTGTGGGGTGAATTATATTTGACATCTTTTATTCGTACATCTATTAAGATTATAATTGTAATTATAAATACATCTCATATTCAATAGAAAAACTTTACACAACAATCCCCCTTGAGTACATTCCATTAACATTCTCTCAAGAAGTGTGTCTATAATTTCTCAAAAAATAAAAAATATTTATAACTAGGCCTAATTTTGATACTGAATGTCAGTGTAATTCATCCTATTATGTTTGTAAAGATTAATTTAGTGGGTGATTCATGCAGGATCCAGACAATTTTCTCTTTATATGGTATGTATATTTGAAACTCTAAAACAATTTGACAGAATCTATATATTTTGTGTTATATCTTAAATCATAGGACGGAGGTGGTACCTCCCTTCAATTTATGTTGTATATTTATGTCTGGAATTCAAGCAATTTGACAAAATCTGTTCATCATGGTTGGCCAATTGGATTCCTGAAATTTTACCAAAACATGTCTATTTATATCATAGAGATGCAAAGCTTGGCCTCATATCTTGCATAGGAGAAAAAGACTTAAAAGTAAAATGGCAAATCTTCTGCAGCATTTCACTTTTGGCCTCGTCCTTCTTGCTTTGACTGCAGGTATCTAACTTAATTCAAGTTCTTGAATCAAATAGTTTTTGTTAGATACAATGAAAAATATATATGTATTATTCGCCCCATATCGGTTGTAGACGTGGAGCTTAGGTAGTTTATAAGTCTTAAGGCCTCATCTATCTAGCGATGCACCTATATACAATAAAATCGTGAGGTATTGTCCGTTATAGTTTCGTACGATTTTTTCGTGAAAAGGCGCCTCGTTAGGGAGAGGAGGATGCTTGGCAACATCAGTTTGGATGGATCGATTTGGAGTTTAAGGATTTCATATTTGAGTAATTCAATGTCCAAATTAAGAATTTGAAATATTTGAATTCTCATCTTGAGCTACTTTTGGAAACGCTGTAATGGATTTCAAAATCCCTAACATGGAGATTTTCGAAAATATTTTTCTAAAAGTCTTGTTCGAATTCAAATCCGTTCATCCAGATCCTAACCTTACTGAAAAATGGCTTGTGTGTTGACATGGATGCAGGTTTTTGGTACAGTGGGGATGGTGCTGTTTGCGAACAACAAATAGATTTTGCTACCTGTAATAAGGAGCAGAAAGGATCATGCGATAACATCTGCAGAAGTGGACTTTTTTTCCCACCATATTTACTGATTAGAAGTATTTGTGAGGAGAGATTCAAGTATGGCAAGTATCAGTATTACTGTGCCTGCCTCTGGGAGTGCGATGCTCGCCCACAGGCTCACCCTCCTACCTATATCATCAAATCACTTACATGAATAATTTTAAGTTAAATATATTTAATATAATCAAGCGGGTTTTTTCTTGGTAAACTAGCAACTATTTTTGTTCCTCCTGATTTTACACCAAACACAAAATGTTAAGAGCAAAAATTTACTGAAAATTTTAGATGCGAAAACAATATATAGGGTTAAATACAGTCGTTCTTATGAAAAGTTTAATGGGCAAAGAATTTCCTGAACGAAAATATAACGAAGAGCAATTCGTCCCTCTAAACTTTTAGAAAGAGGAAAATTTTACCTTTCTACGCGGGATTTAGTATAATTTATCCCCCTGTGATATTACAAATAAATAAATTATCCCCTAATTAAAAAAATAACAATTTACCTACTTAGACAGTGAGGTAAATAACTTCATTTTAAAAAATACAAAGAGGTAAATTGCAACATTTTAAGAAATATAGAAGGTAAATTGCTAATTTTTATTTTTAATAGAAGGGGAATTTGCTTTTTTTTTTCGATATAGTGAATATCCTTAATCAAAAACCAATAATTCAGCGAATTTGGGTTCCTTATCTGCAATATCTCAGGTGGTTGCTTGCATTTTTTCCCTTTTTTGGGTGCACTGGAACTATTAATTGATTTTTGACCTGCAAAATAGATATTTTGGTTGCACTTACTAGTATAAAAATATAGTACTGAATTACTTTTCTCATTTGTGGTCAAACAGTTAAATTTTCTGAAAAGTATACAAAGTAATTTTATATTAACCAAAAGCTTATCAGACTAAAAACTTAAATAATAATTATAATTTTCTCACTAATTATATGTACTTAGTGATGCTTTAGTGTCATAATAATGAGTAAGATTAATAATAAAATATTATTCAATAAAGTTGTTACTAAAAATAATTAATGATATATATACAATGATAACCTAGCGACAATAATTGTCATTAAATTGGCACCATGCACATATCACTAATTATTTATAATGACAATTTTATATACAATTTCTATCACTAATAATTAAATACCAACAAGATCAAACTTATTATCAAGTTTATATTTCAGTTGTCAATTTTAAAATTATTATTTAATATTTTATCACTAATATTGTGACGTCCGTAGAATTTCATACATAATTGATAGACTAATTAGTAACTATTAAGAAAATTTAAATTTTATTATAATAAATTATAGATTAAAGTTCGTATATATTAAAACTTAAATGGAGTAAATTGGAGTTCATTAGAATATTTGGTAGCAAATTATATTAATTAAAAAATTAAGTAGGACGTAAGGAGTATTTTGAAAAATATTCAATCAACAAAATAAAATAAAATAAATAAAACAAATATATATAGAGAGATAGAGAATGAAGGTGGGGTGGGTGGGTCATCACTTTCCACCGCCTCACCATTAATATATATATATATATATATATTATATATATATTTATATATATATATATATATATTGGTCACACACATTAAATTTACCACACACACCAATCACAAATCGTACAACACACATTTGTACACAATTGAGGGTGCGAATCAGGTATGGAGGAATTAGATTGTAATTTATATTAATTTATATAAGTATATTATTTAATTAGTCTAATTACCAAATGTAGCTTATATTGTCCGATGTAATATTTAACAGAAAAATTTTATGAGTTTAACTATTTAAATTAGTGTTGAATTAAATATTCTATTTGATCTGAAAATGCTATAGTTGGTTAATTAAATTATTAGATTTGAAAATTTAATTATTACTATAGTTAATATATTCAATTTCATCGGACCTATTAACCAAATACATAATTATATGCATTGGTGTTTATTTAAATTATATTGCAGCAAGAAATTGATAAAAAATTCGTAAAAATGTTCGGAAATTATATTTTAGAAATACTATGTCTAATAAAAAGAAAAATGAGATTTTAATGATAATTTAATTTAAAAATATTATTAAGAACGATAGTTATAAAGATATAAGAGGTTTGATTCAATAATAAACTCTTATGAGTTAATTGATAAATTAAATATATATTTGAGAAGTTTAAAAGTGTATTTATTTAAAAGAAAATGGAACAGAGGTTTGAACTTCAATATAAATGAAATGTTAAAGGTGGCTAGTATTGGAAATATGTTCCGAGGATTCGTTGGAATGCATGAAATTGAAAATTTAATTAAAATTATTGTTTGAACTAAATAATCTACAGTAATTAATTTAAATTAATTAGACCATGCGACTATAATAGTTAACATATCAACGGATTTTATAAACATATTAACAACTGTTCTTTAATTTACAGATTTCTTTCCTAGTTGTTATAAAAGTTTTCAAATTATTAATAGTGGTTCGAATGAAATCACCACTACTTTACATTTCTTCTTAAAAGGTCCGACCCGCATTTATTCCCAAAGTAATAATCATTTAAAAATTAGGGTTAATTACATTAAGACCTCTCTAAAAATGTGAAATTATACTTTCTTCTAAAAAATTTTCATAATTACATTGACACCTCCTTTAAGAATTCACTGTTTACACCTAATCCTCTTTCGTTAAAATTTGAATGAAAAATACTGATGTTTGCAAAATAGTTATATAAAATTTTAAGTTTTATCCCTCATTTTACATTTTCGTATAAAAATATACATGGAATGTAATTAAATAAGGGGAAAAAATTAGAAACTTATGTAATTTGTTTTACTAATGCTAGCATTTTTAATCCAAACCCCTAATGAAAATGGGTCATGTGTAAACGGAGAACTTTTTTAGAGCGTGTGAATGTAATTTCAAATCTTCATTAGGAGAACGTGTAATTTAACATTTTCAGAGGGGGGCTGTGTGCAATTAATCCTATATAAGAATTATCTAATACTGTAACTTCAAAATAAATATAATTTGATAAGGAAAAAATAATCTTATAGTAATTAAGACTAAACGTGATAGAAACTTTGTGTTGATTCTTGAGATTTTTACCAAATCATGTCGTCTCTCTCTCTCTCTCTCTCTCTATATATATATATATATATCATAGAGACGCTAAGCTTGGCACATATCTTCCGTAGGAAAAGAAAAACTAAGTAAAATGGCAAATCTTCTTCAGCATTTCACATTTTGTCTCGTATTTCTTAGTCTGACGACAGGTATCTATTTATAAATTTTTTATTTGGATTGATGAATTTAAAGTTAAGAAATTTAAGTTTATAATACTAAATATATTGTATTGAGTATTTGAAATATTTAAATTTTGTTTTGAGCTATTTTCAATAATATTGTGAACGATGAATTTCAAATTCATTTAGTATGGAGTTATTTGAAATTCTTTCTCCAAAACTCTTGTCGAAATCCAAATTCGTTCATCCAAAAAGAGTTTTTGTGTTTGGATTGATAGATCTGGAGCAAAAAATTTCAAATCGATAACAATAAATCCGATGTATTTGTTTGGATAATTTTGTATTGCAGATGATTTCATATGATCCAACGCTCATCTTGAGTTGTTTTTAGTAACATTCCGATATATTTCAAATATATTTAATATAGAATCACTAAAATTTTCATCAAGTTTCTCGTTCAAATTCAAACCCGTTCGTCCATATACAACATATGTTTCTTAAAATAATTAAAAAAAAAAAAAGAAAAGTTGTGAATTAATTAGTGTGTATAAGGGTTTGTCACATATGTACATATACAAGAAACACAAGTATTATTATTTAAAACTTTCATGAGAAAATTGGTTGTTTATATAATTTTGAGATGGATATCATGTATATATATGCAGGTTTTTGGTACATTAATGTTGAGGGTGCTGTCTGCGAGAAACCAATAGATTTTGCAACTTGTGACAAGTCTCATCCTGGATCATGCGACAACATCTGCAGAAGTGGACTTTATTTCCCACCATATTTACTTATCAAAAGTGTTTGTAAGGAGAGATTCAAGTTTGGCAAGTATCAGTATTACTGTGCCTGCCTCTGGGAGTGTGATTCCCGCCAAGAAGCTCACTCTCCTTTATGAATAAAATTATACACATAATTAATACTTATTAATTACTTTCTACTACTTGATAAGATCAACCACTTATTTTTTACTCTCATATTAATTTGACATCAGTTGTACCTGCTACTTAAATTAAATAGATCGGGAGAAGGAAAAATAAAAAGTTACAATTAAAAAACAAAAATCGTGTTCAGATACTGACGTGTTATTTACAAATTAAAGTTGAAAACCCATTAATATGAGAATAAATTATAACAAAATTCAAGCGAACTATATATAACTTGATTCCTTTTACGAGTTATGTGGGTAGCTAAGGATATGTTTTTAAGTTCATTCATATGTTAGTGAAAATAAAAAAACAAAACTCATGAAGAAAAAATGAATTTCAAAACATGTTCATTTGTTCACTTCATTGCATCAGATGTCCGTGAGCAAAATTCGAGGAGATATTTGTAGACAAATAAAATTTTACGCTCATTTGAATGATGACTAGTGTAAAAGAATATATTAATTATCAATTACACTCATTTTTTTTTTATTTATAGTTTAAACTTAACTAAATTATCCCAAGATAATTCCCTTAATCGTCTTCTCTAGCTTCACGTTTCGTTTTTGTATGTGTTCTAAATGAGTTTCCAAAAATTTTTTTATATAGGTGTCAAAGAAGTAAAGTTGTGATGTATTTGAATACCTTTGGTATCATCTCTTTATAATTTAATTTGAAAAGACAATACATTAAATATTTGGGAGAGCTTCTTTGTCGCTTAGTTATTGAGTTTCTGCCGTATGCGCTCCTTAACAGCTGAGAAGACTTCACTCTTTGATCTACCAATAATTGTAGGAAACCCCAAAATGATGTCTGCCAATTCCTGCTTAAGACCTTCAGCCACATTTTTGCTAACCACCATTTTCGTCTATGTGATGGGCTTAAAAAGAATTGGATCCATACGTCTATTTTCCCACACTTGTCTTGAAATGGTCAATGACGGGGAACTTCGCACCTCTTGCGTACTTTGTCGTTGTGGTCGCGGACTCCCGTTGCTTTCATCCCGCACCAGAAACCAGAAAGCAGTGTGAATTCGTGGATGATCCAAGTCCATGGTCCCAGTCAAAACAAGACACAATTTAAATTCTATCTTTCATTTTACTTCAACCAAACAAGTCACTATTATAAAATTTAAGTCAATTATATATATTATTTTAAAAAAATGCTTTTAACCTGACATTTCTTTTTACATACAATTAATTTTGAAAACATATTAAGAAACACCTCAAAATTTTCTTAAAATCTCACACTTTCTAAGTTTTCAAAGGTTATAATATATTAGATCTTATTTTAAAAATAAGTTCATTATATATTTGATAAAGTAAATTTTTTTTTTTTATCAAGGATAAAGTAAGATTATGGAGTTTATAAGATGTTAGTGATAAAAAATTTATCAATAATTTAAAGGAATTCGTTAATATTTTATAAATAAGTTGACAACTCTTTACTTCTTTTTAAAGAGTTTATAACCTCATAATATCTTATTTTTAAAACTTATAAAATCTTTTTCTTAAAAGTTTACTGAAGACTTGATAGCATCTTATTAGCCCACAAACATGTTATAAGATATTTCAAAGAGCTTATAAGCTCCCCAAGCGTAGATTGGATTTTCTATTACAATTTTTGTTGCATTTTCTATTTCACTTCACATATCAATTTTATTTCAATTTTTTTTATATATGTGCCGTGTATATGTGAAATGAAATAAAAAATGCAACAGGAATTACAATAAAAAAATACAATCCACCCGAAACACCCTATCAGTATAATATATATTAATCGGATTAAATGCAATTTACCTTTATGCGGTTTTCGAAAGATTAAAAAAAACATTAAAAAAAGAAAATACAAAAAAATCCCTGATATCTTGAAAAATAATGCAAATTTCCCAGACAGGAAGGCTGTGTGCGTCATTTTTCACATATATATATTTTTTTTAACTTTTCGAATTTCAGATGGTGTATACGTATTTACCCGATATTAATTTCCATGTCTACAATTCCAACTTCTTGCATTAAAAGTCAGTCCAAATGAAATTTCTGCAAGAAAATTAGTGAGGGTGGACCTGGAAATGGATTTACTCAAAAGTCAATACATTCATAATATTCCTTCAGAGAGCACATCGTACTTCATCCCTCTGCTCTATGGCATTCATCATCTCCCAATTTTTCTCTCAAAGTCCGTCACTGCTACATTCTCAAACAATGCTGCTGCCCTTAATTTTCCTTATTCTAGCAAACCTCTCAGCCTTTGTCCAATCCCAATCTGTCTGCCTGAACAACGGCAATTACACGAGTAACAGCACATACAAGGCAAATCTCGACACTGTCCTCTCCTCTCTGCCCACAAACGTCCATAGAAACGGTTTCTACAATGCTTCCTTTGGGCAGAATCCGGATAGAGCCAATGCCATCGTGCTCTGCCGAGGAGATATTCAGCTGGATACGTGTCGTGGATGTGTCCGAGATGCTGCTGCAGCGCTTTTAGCATCATGTCCGAATCAAAAACAGGCGGTCAACTGGCAGGAACGCTGCACGTTGCGATACTCAAACGAAACGTTAGTTGGAATTCTGGCGACTATGCCGGGATATTATTGGTGGAATCCAGAGAACGCTACGAGTGTCGACCAGTTCAAGGAGGACTTAAGCACTCTGCTAGACGATCTACGGGGACAGGCGGTTTATGGTGGTTCTTTGAGGAAGGTGGCGGCCGGGAACATAACTGGCCCTGATTTTCAGAGAATTTTCGCACTAGTACAGTGCAGCCCGGATTTGTCTCCGGAGGATTGCAGTAGTTGCTTGATTGGTGCTGCTGCAGATATACCGAAGTGTTGTGACAGGAAGAGGGGGGGTAGAGTGCTCAGGCCCAGCTGCACTCTTCGTTTTGAGATTTATCCCTTCTACAATGGAACTAGGCTTGAGGAACTAGTGCCTCGGCCTGAGCCACCGGTCTGGCCGCCCCCAGGTAATATCGTAAACAGTCCGCCTTTTGTTACAAACTAGGCTTGAAATATTCTCTTCTTACAGAGTTGACACTGGAAAAATATGATGTTTTGTTATGATTAACTTTTATATTCAAAAGTAAAAAAATTTTGATGGATACTAATTAGCTGCGGCTATACAACGTTTATGAGCTGATGTTTTTACAGATGAGACAAAAATTAACCACAGAGAAAAACATAATTGTATTCTCTTGATAACAAACTCTATATCAAGCACAAAAGAAAAAGGGAATTCAGATTATAAGATGGTTTATCGACATAACTAACGAGGTTCTTCGATTTTTGCAGAAGAGCATGGTGGTAATACAGCAAGGACGGTTAAGGATGACGGTAATAGTAATACAACTCGAACTGTTATTATTATTACCGTTTCAGTTGCTGCCGGTGTGATACTAGTTGTTTCTGTTGGGATATTCTTAATAAAGAGAATCAAACAGAAACCAAAGGATAGTGATCATATTGAGAGTAAGTATTTGATCTCTTCTGAAATGCTTATTTAGAAACAAAATTTACCTCCAACAGAGATTCAACTAAATTATTCTATTTAACTAGGTGAAGTTGTGGACGACATTAGCACTCCTGAGTCTTTGCAATTTGCCTTCAGCACAATCAGAGATGCAACAAACAACTTCTCAGATAATAACAAGTTAGGACAAGGTGGATTCGGGACCGTTTATAAGGTAATTCAGTATGCAATTGTTGTTATGTAATAATGAAAAGGGATATGTAAAACAAAAACTTTTTGAATTTCAGGGAAAATTTCTGAACGGTCAAGAAATAGCAGTGAAAAGATTATCCAAGAATTCCGGTCAGGGCGACCTGGAATTTAAGAATGAGGTCCTGTTACTTGCCAGGCTTCAACACAGGAATTTGGTTAAGCTTTTGGGCTTCTCTCTACAAGGAGAAGAGAAGCTTCTTGTATATGAGTTTGTTCAGAATGCAAGCCTTGATCTCTTTATATTTGGTAATATTTTACTTTTTCATTTTTATTGATTGCTTGAACAATTTCACTTTTAACATACATTTTGGTTGAATATGCATGTAGACCCAATCAACCATTCATATTTGGACTGGGAAAGACGGCACAAGATCATCGGTGGTATTGCCAGGGGAATTCTTTACTTGCACGAAGACTCTCGACTTAGGATCATTCACCGTGATCTCAAAGCTAGTAACGTACTTTTAGACGGAAATATGAATCCGAAAATTGCAGATTTTGGCATGGCAAGGTTATGTGGGCACGATGAAACTCAAGGAAATACTAACAGGATTGTTGGAACCTAGTAAGTATACCATCCTATTATAATTAGCCTATGAAATTTCTATGAATAAAAACAGATAAATTATATGATGATTATACTTATTCCACTCTTAACTGATTAATAATTTGCGTAAATTAGTGGATACATGGCACCAGAATATGCAATACACGGGCAGTTTTCTGTTAAGTCGGATGTTTTCAGCTTCGGTGTACTGGTCCTGGAAATTATCAGTGGCCAAAAAAATAATTGTTTTCGAAGCGGGGAGAATGTAGAGGACCTCTTGAGCTTTGTAAGTAAGACAATTATACATCATTGATAGTGATCAACGCTATGCATATACTAAATATAAGATGGCAAATTGTTACAGGCGTGGAAAAATTGGCGCGAAGGAACGGCTGCAAATGTGGTGGATCCAGTCTTGAGGTCGGGCGCTGGTTCCATGACTGAGATGTTGAGGTGCATTCACATCGGTTTGCTCTGCGTTCAAGAGAACGCATCCGATAGGCCGACAATGGCTTCTGTTGTTCTTATGCTCAGTAGTTTCTCTTTAACTCTGGGAGTACCTTCCGAGCCTGCATTTTATGTACCCAGTGGCTATGGCTCAGATGTTCCACACTTTCAGGAGTACAATTCAATTCAATCTGATCATTCATCCAGAAATGATGCATCGATCACTGATTTACATCCACGATGATTTTTCAAAATCTAAATTGATGTGATGTATCTATTTCCAGATCGGCCGATCAAATGTTGAACCATTTGCTAATGTAGAAAAAATCAAGGTGTGACCAAAACCTGTCCATTCATATACTCATATATTTAAGCCACACTATAATTAATGAATGTATTATTCTGATTTGAAATAAATGATTTAATTTTTTTATAAATATGAAATTAATTGTATTTTCATTGTCATCATTTTTTGATTCAATATTTTCTGATGTCTCATTAATTACAATAAGGAAAACAGTATTTTTTGTCCCATAAGTTAATTTTGATTTACTTTTAGTCTCATTCACTATAGGATTAACATTTTTAGTTCCATAACTTATAAAAATTATCACTTTTGGTCCTCATTTGCCTACAATTTGATGGTGTACGTCACATAAGTGCTTTTGGGTGGAGGGAAATTTGACCTTTCTTCCAACATCAGCATATGAATGATCTAGTTTGTCTATTTGATTCACTTGTGAAAAACATGATTCTTTGTATTGCTTTTAGTTGGTTTCAACTTACAAAAATATAGGAATGGTGTAATTCAATTTTTGTGAGAGAACAAAGAATTTTTCCTTTCTTTGGTCTAATTTCCTTTAAAATTTGTTTTTCTCCTTAAATTGTAGTTATATTACCCTAAGAAATGATCCCAAATTGAAAAACACATTAATTTTCCATTGCACAAAAAATACTTAACTGCAACGTGCCCATGTCATTAAATTATAGGTAAAAAAAGTGAATTAGGATAAAAAATACTCATTTTTATAAATTACAGGACTAAAAATACTAATTTCATAATGAATGATTTTAAAATAAAACGGGCCTAACTTATAAGATCAAAATGTATTTTTCCCATACAATATCACGGATTCTTGAAATTCATTTTTCTTAATATGACTTAAATTACCACTATACGCTGTAATTTCTTACCCACTCAAATTTATAAGCTTTGACAAATCACATACATCTCATATATCCACCTATTTTGGCAGTAGATTATATTAATCAAGATACTCATTGGATGAAGCTTTCTTACAATATTAACGTATAATTAAACTCCCTCTTGAAGTTTTAGTGTAATTACACATAGATATCTTGTAGTTTGGAAAATTACATTTAGTACCTCTGAAGTTTGCTTCCGTCTAACAAATAAGTCCCTCTGTTAGTTACAATTCATTAAATTTGTTGATATTAATAGAAAAATTAAATGAAAATTTATATTTACCCTCGATTGGCTTATTATTGATTTATTGTAGGTCAAACAATATTTTCATACTACACTATCCATATAACGGTGAAATATACCTCCTCACATACATTAACACGTGAAGACGTATGAGGTTAATTTGGTTATAAAAAGATTTATTTGACCTGTAATAAGTCAGTAATAAGTCAATCAAGGGTAAATATAAATATTTTTCTAATTTTTTTGTTAACATCAACAAATTCGGTAGATTTTCTCTAACGAATGGACTTATTTGTTAGATGAAAGCAAACCTCATGGTGCTATATGTAATTTCTCAAATTAAAGGAGGTTTACATGTAACTACACCAAATCTCAGGGGAGATGCGTGTAATTATCCCAAATATTGATACAAATTTGGTAAAAACTCTCAACTTTATACTAGACCGATTCTCCAACCCAGAGAGAGAACCAGTAATTAATTTATCATACCCAAAATTTGCATTGGATTGTCACAGATTAATGACAAAAAATTGTATATAACTACGGTTACAGGCCTAGCCAAAATCCTGCAAAACCTCGAACTAAAATTTATAAAAGAGAAAAATTCACAATGGCAAAGCTGATGCAGCCTTTGATGCTTGTGATCGTTCTTATAGCTATAGAAGGTGCCTTGATCATGTTTTCTGAAGCTGCAATATGTTCTTTCGGATTAAACGTTTATTGCGATGTCAAAAAGCCCGAAACATGCAACAATGTATGCCGGAGCGGGGTTCTATTTCCACCAAAAGATTTTGACAGAAGCGTCTGTGCTGGCAGAAGTTTCAACGGCACCACCACTTATCACTGTATTTGCTACTATAAGTGCGGGCCGGGCTGACGCCATGTTAGGAACTCAAAACTTATGATACAAGTAAACATATGATAAATAAAAAGAAAGTTTCTGTAATGGTTATAAATTTGGGAAAAATGCAAACAACAATTTATCTTCTTATATTTTAAAAAATGCAGCAACTTGCTATGGTTTTTAAAAACACAGGGAGAGGGGCAAATTGCTTAATATTAAAAACACATAAGGGTAAATTGCTATTATTTTTTGTAGGGGTGATTTGCTCATTTATAATATGACAAAAAGGTAAATTGCATTAAACCAATTATAATTTTTCAGTTTAATACATTGATGAGTTCGTAGAATTGTTTGCCTTTATTTATAAAACACAGTACAATAATTAGGTTATTTTTTCCATTTGATTGCTTCCGTTGTGATTAATTATAGCTAATTAATTATAGCATGTAAAAAATCTCTTCTTTCTTATTAGTCTACTTCATACAAATCCTTCGGTAGTTCAAAATATGTCTGACCTTTTATCCTGTGTAAGAACTCATATTCCTGCAAGTAAAGTTCCCTCGAAGTAATCTTTGGGCAGATTTTGGTCTCCCAAGAGGAACTATTCTTCCTCTTGGAGCTCGTACATTTTCAACGAGATCGTTGGTCTACACCTCGTCCTCCCCTTGTCCCTAATTTTTTTATCCCTTAGATCATAGCTTTCTGGATAGTATAATTTTGACTTGTATATGATCAGGTATTAATTTGCTCCTAGTCAATTATCATTTGTTAATATTTTTCATTTTTTGGGAAAGGTTAAATGCATTGATAGGTAAATCAATTGTACAAGAACGCATCAGCAATATAGCCTATACATTCGAGGCAATCCGCCATACTATATATACAAGGCAATGGGGGTTTTATGTAATTATCGAACAAATGAATACTCAACTATTCAAGGGTAAAATTGAATTTTCATTCAATTTTTATATTGATTTAAGCAAATTCCATTAATATTATTAATGATGGGTTCATTTGTTATATAATATTAATTGATAAAAATGGTAGATATAATTTTTAAATTTTTAAAAAAATTATATATAATTAGACTAAATCTCAAGATGGAAGATATATAATCCTTAAAGAATATTATGATTATTAATTGTGCATATAAGTTGGATATACTATGAGCAGGACTAGCTCAAAAGACTGCAAAATTATAGAAAAATCGTTCATAAAAATTTTGGAGCACAAAAGGAGTTAATTATATTTTTCCTATATATAGACATTAATTCTATTTTACTCCCTACTATTTCACATTCTTAATTTTGGTTTCTAAACTTTTTTATTTTTTTTCAAAATATGGTTCAGCAGTTAGTTTGGCCGTCCAAATTAACGACACCTCATTAAAATGCACATGAGGCCAGTTTGGGAGAGAAAATTGGCCCTTCTTCCCGCTTATATGACCGGTGATTGGTTCTATAAGTGAGAGAATACATAGTGTTTTGATTTATTTTTTGAGTATTTTGTGGAAATAGAAAGGGAAAAATAAAAGTAAATAAGTGTGGATTTGAGATGTGTGTGTATGTTTGGATTTATTTTTGGAGATAATCTAAAATAAGTGTTATATGTTTGATATTGTGTTTTGGGAGATAAAAGTCACTGTTCATTGACAAATTATGTCTTTTTCATATATATTAATATATATATATATAAATGTTGTATGTTTAATTTAGTATTTTTTAAAAATAAAAATTATTATTTATTGTTAAATCACGTCTTTTTATATTATATTTATATATAAATGTGTGTATATATAGAAAACCCAAAATAGAATATTTAGTGTATAATATTTATTTTTTTTATACAAAAGTTAATACAACATTGTGTAGTAATAAATAATAAATATTAATATCAATATTCTTAATAGCAATAATGATAACGATTTAACAAATCTATCAAAAATATCGAAATATATACACTCATTTTTTTAAAAATAAAACTCGTCTTTTTAATAAATTAAATTATAATATGATACCAGTAACTCCCACTAGAAAAAATAAGATTTCTCGGCAACTATTAATTATTATAGTCAAAAAAATAAAATCATAATAAATACAAATCAATCACAGCTTCGCAAGAATCACTAATCGTTGTTTCTGTAAGTGTGGCCAAAACATTGGTCATGATTTTACCATGATCAATGTTTTGGCTATGACTAAAAGTCACGGCAAATATTGACGATTAATCGTAGTAAAAATTTAAATTTTTACTTTAATTTTATTTAATCATGATTAATATATAATATTAATTTACAACGATTTTTAAATCGTAGTTATTCATGATGCAACAAAAACTAAATTTTTTGTTTTTTTGGGCAGTATGTGAGTTATTATTTTTACATTCAAATTTCAACAATATAAACTTACACAGTGCTCACTCGTCCTTAATTCTGATGTAAAACCCTATATTTGTAATAAACTGAAGTCGTCATTATTTGGCAAAATCTTAAAGCATTTCTACGCAGAGTATTCAGAGATCATGCTACCAATCTCACTCTGCCAAAACTTGGCAATATATCAAGCTCCCAACACTAATTTCATAAACTATTTTCTATGAACATGTGTATCACTAAGCAATCTATGATAGAGACACTTCGATTTTTCACTATTTCTTGAATTTATTTCTCTCTCACTAGCTAGCTAGAAGGATTATGATTTTTTTGTTACGATTAATTATTATGATTATAAAAAGAAAATAATCGAGACGAACACTAATTAACACGTTTTGCAATAGTTATTAGTCATTATTTCTGCTGACAAATTAAGGTAAAATATTAGAATCATGACGAACGTTTATTAATCATAATCGAAACTTAAATTTTCACATTGATTTTATTTGATGGTTGTGGATTTGCCATAATTTTTAAGTTGCATGTCTAACACTGCAGATGATCATCTAATTAGATAAATTAATTAAGTGAAAATTTCAAAAGTGGTTTTGTGTTTCTTTGGAAGTGCTCAAAGATGAGATTTTGGGAGAATAAAATCCAAAAAGTATATAATATTAGTAATTAAATAATTAGTGTATACATACATATATATATATATATTATTATAATTATCGTACAAAATTAAGAAATCCATAGGAAATTGTGTGAAGACAAGTAAGATGCCACAAATTGAAGCAATCTGGACATTGGACCAAATTGAGTCACCATCTCCATGTGGAGAGATGTTGAAGTTATTAGTCTTCTTTCCCAATAAGCCCTTCTTTAATTAACAGTGTATAATTAATTAATTAATTATACTTTCATTTTCCTCCCCTACTACACTACTTAGCTAGATCATGTCTGCACGCCAAAGAAATATGTTTGAATACTACAAGGTATTTAGCTGTCAAGAAAGGGTTACATTGCTATGTTTGTTTGTACACTTGAATGCATTTTTGATCCCATAATTTAGTTATTTGGTATTTTTAATCCTTTAAGATTTTAGAGTAGAATTTTTATCTTAAATTATTTTAATTTTTGCAATTTTCAGTTCCTTTTCGCTGAATTTTATCCTTATCACTGGAAAGATGCATTGTGGATCTTATTTGATTTTTTAAAATTTAGGTTATTGTTCATATTGGCTCATTTTTTTAGTATTTTTATCCTTAAATTTTTTAAAATAATATTTTAATCCGCAATACTCTTTAGTTTTTGCAATTTTGATTATTTTTTCAATCAGAATTCACTCATTCTCGTTGGTGGAGGTGAATACTTATGTAAAAAATGACTGATACTAATAGAACATCTAGTGATTGATTGATAAGGGGCTGGCTCAATTTCATTGACGGAAAACAATTTTTACATGTAAATTTAAATTAAATTAACATTCCCCTGCCCTTTTAGAATTCTTAAAACATTTGTATTAATATAGATTTTGCCCTCCAAAGTAAAAAATACTAACTATTAATCCTCTTAAGAACATCAAGATTTTATATATCTATATATCTATATATATAAGGAATAATAATCCTATAAGCAAAAGGAGGTTGCTGATAGTGCAATTCTAGCTAGAATCAAACATCCTAACCCTTCTTAAACTAAAATATTACCTAGTAATCTCTAGTATCCTAAAACATACTAAGTTACACTATTTTTTTTCTAAAATAGTCCTATATATTTATCACTGGCTAAAACCCTTGGTTTTTATTTAATTCCCATTAATTTAAAAAGTATATATATAATTTGCCTAAAATTCTTTCAATTGAATTTATTGAGATTTCTTACTAGAATGAATGAGCTCAAACAAAATTTAAAGTAACTGGTGATATATACAATATTGCTAAAATATACATATATATAATATTACTCAAAGTTTAATTTATTTTTGGCCTACATGATGAAGATGCAGAAACTTACCTTTTAGCCTTCCCATGCACACCTAACCTCGCCGGCCGGAAATTGCTTTCGCCGGAAACTGCTTTCCGTCCAAACAACTTCACAAACATTAATTGCTACGGTACATATATATATATATATATATATATATTGGTGATTAATTTGGATTAAGGGTACATGTTGACAAAAAGAAAATAACATCAAATTTACAATGCATATATATATATAAATATATATGTGTGTGTGTGTGTGTGTGTGTCTGTATATATAGTAAATTAAAAAGAATTCAACACGAAGATTTGGTTTATTGCAAGTATATATAAATGATACAAAATTTATAAATAGCTCAATTATATAATTAACTATTTTGAAAAGATACCAATAATCTATTTTATTCCTCAGTAATTAGCCTTCCTCGAGATTGAGAATATGCGGTGAATAATGTAGAAGGCTGTGAAATAATTTAACCAAAATAGGTGATATTTTCAGTTGAGATTGCGGTGAAGTCAGCAGCAGTAGATGTAACCGGGGTGTAAATGGGGGAGGACGAGGGCGTTAGAGGAAGCGAAGGAGGAGGAGGCGGTGGTGGGGGTGGAGGGAGCGGCGTGGGTGGCGGTGCAGCAATCGAGACGGCCCCGGACGAAAGCAGTGTTACATGAGAAGTTGGAAGCATACTGGTTTCCCTATACTTGTACTTCAAAATCTCAGCCCTCACAGCATTTAATTCTGCTTGTAGAACTTGAACTTGCTGTTGCAAAGCAGAGATTGCTCCCATGCAACCATAAACTGGATCTCTTAGCCTTACGTTTGCCTCATAAACAAGACTATTTGCAGCATCTGCTCTTTGGCTTTCAGGAACCTCCTGTAATGAATATAACAACATAAACGTATGAAATTACTTAGAACAATTTGAACATAAATGTTTCGGTTTCAGGAGGGTTTTTCTCGTTGAGTCTGTATGATTTACTTTACTTCCGATCATTCTTTCATACCAAATTAACGCGTACCAAACTAGTCTAATACACGCGTGTACTTATGCTTTTCTTTCTTTTAACACTTTTACTTTTCACCTCAACCGCCAAATTTAAGATGAACGCAAGAGAATTTATAAGGACGATGATTAAGAATTAGGGTTTATGTATATGGATACCATTAGCATCTTGGAGACGTTGCTCGCGCCAAAGACTTTGTGAACGGAGGCGAACTTCTGGGGTTCATGAGGTGAGAAATAAGGAGAAAAGGGGCATTCTTGAGCGCAACGACGTCTCAAGAGCTTGCAGGCGGCGCAAGGGGTGATGGTGTTTAGGGTTCCGGAAGGCCCCAACATATGTCTTCTTCCTCCCATCTGATGAGGAAAGGCATCGGATTCTCTCTTGATCTTCTTGCCTATCTCCTGATCAAGTCTCTCCCTGCAAAACCAAATTCCTCCAATCAAAATTTTAATATTGTCAAGAAAATATATATATATATATATGAAGCCTACAAATATAGCCAGTTCAATTTTACTACTACTTCAAAATTTAGAACTTAGTTTCTCTGGAAATCTAGTTAGACCAGCGTAGTTCAAATTGTATACCTTTCTGTGGACATTCAGGCATACTACCTGTTAATTGAGAAAACAAGAAGAGGAGAGAGAGAGAGAGAGAGAGAGAGAGAGAGATGGAAGAAACAAATATAGGAGGATAAGAGATAAGAGTGCTTAAAAGGCAAGATAAAAAGGAAAAAGATTGTCCATAGTTTCTCAAGAAACCCCCAAAAAGATATGATTAATTAGGAACTGAAAATGAGGTTTAAAGTTCCTTTCTACATTAGCAGTTTAATCTAGGGCCCTAGCTCTTCTTCATGTACGAGGATTCATCATTCATTAGAAAAAAAAAAAAAAAAATCGTATGCACTTTTTCATCCATTATAATTAAATGACTAATATTAAATCATTGTAGACCAATATTATTTCTAATAGTCAAATAAAACAATATAAGAACTTTACGTATTAACCAAATTTCTTATAATTTTTAACTATGGCTGATATTTTAATCTCGCCCGAAGAAATATTGGCTAATAGCATAATTTTAATTACAAAGAAAGGGTTTAGTTAGGATTTTATGAAAATTAATGCCAGCTTTCTCATGTACGATCCTCACGTGTGAGTCTTCACCTGTGTTGACTTCCGGAACAGGACTGGTTGTAGTTTCATACACATTCTTAATTTGATTTTCCTTTCCACTTGATGCATGTGGACTTGCTTCTTTATAAGAGACAAGAAACGCAGAAATCCCTTTAAAAAATGGTCCAGCGCTGTTAATATTTGTACTCATTGCACCAAAGGTTGTACTTTTGATGAATGTAAGTGATTATCCATAGCATTATAACCAGCTTGAATGACAGAAAATACCTCATTTTTACCTTATGTCAATTTCAAGAATTTCTTTTATGAACCCACACTAAAAGAAATAAGTTATTCCCTATGCTTAGAGTTTGAAATATGGATGCAAAAATATAAATTCTGATCACGATTAATCAATAATGATCATGGTTTCACTTACGAGCAAAACATTTGTTAATTATAATTCTAAGTTGAGATTAATCTCACATCATCAGTAATTTTCACAGAAAATGATGGGGCACCATCAAGATAAACTGAGTTATTTTCACATCTCTGACTAAATATAGCACGTTGCTAGTCCATTTGCGACATCTCACCTAAAGTGTTCCAAATGATAAGTTTCGAAACTAAGAAGTTTACACCCTTAATTCTTTTAATTAGTTCTACTACTTTAGGGGTTTTTTTTTTTTTTTTCTTTTTTCAAACTGACGCAGAGACATGATCTAGCACGTGATAATAATTTTGATTTTATTATAAATATAAATTAATTTTAAGAACTTAATAGTAACAAGATCGTTTTGTGTAGAATAATTATCACTTAATATAATATTAATTAATTAAACATTAAGTAACATTGTTATTTCAATTTCTTGTCACTAATTAATATTCTCTTTTGCTTTCGTGTTGTATCGAGAACATATTTACCTAATTAGTCAACCTAAACCTTATTAAGGTTGAATGCAAAAGGACCCATAATTAAGAAAAGACTATGTCAATTAACATAATTAATTAATTCTAAGCACACCTGAGAAAATATGGCTTTTCCCTATATTATTAATTTACTATAATTGAAAAATAAAAAATTACGACGAATACTAATTAACAACGAGTGCTCAACAGCTAACTAGTAACATTAGTTTCTGCAAGTGAGACTTCACATTAGCTTCAACTAAAAACTATACCAAATATTTTGGCAATGGATACGTAAAATTATAGTGAATGTTAATTAATTAATCATGACCAAAATTTATGTTTTCGCATCAGTTCCTTTTCTACATTTAAAAATTTTCAAAAAGTGAAAAACTAAAAATATTGAATTTATATTTTATGAGACTGAAAGTATGATTTGGCGAGGGATGATTGGAGGAAAGAGAGGTAGTAGTTTTGCTTGGGTGTGAATGGTGTGGAAGGTTGTTTCAAGGGTGGGTGGTGATGTAGGGAGAATAAAGAAAAGGGGGTATGTATGGAGTATACATTAAAACTATGCATAATTTTGCTTATACTTTAAGGAAATGACACCATGGATTCTTGTTTGACCCGTATTTTAAGGCAAATAACCCGGCCCGTTGTTCAGAATATCTCAGTCCACAGGCCTGCTGCGTTCTCCGTCCTGCCGCTGGCGGCCAACCTGTGTTTCTCCCCAATCAAAATTGCCTCATGAGTGTGTGTTGTGTGTGCATGCAATGTAATTTAATTATATATGTGGATACAAATTATTAAATGTGACGTATAAATTATTTTTCATATGGAAACCCTAAATTCCATTCTTGGGGTTTCAATACTTTGGTCTTGGAAGTCCAAATCTTAGCTGTGTGTTTCAATATTTTACCAAAATTATTAATGATATCTTAATCTAATCATTAAGCTCAGTTGAAGTTACATGAATAAATTCAAAATCATTTAAAAAAACAATAATATTAACTAAAATATTAATGAATATGGCTAAAAGTCATAGTAAATAATTATTATAACCACAGTAAAATAAAATCGACGCAAAAAATTAGTTTCTCCATCATAAAAAAAGTTACTTGCTACAACTAAGAGCCATGGTTAAAAGTCATGACAAATGTTTTAGCCACATTCTCGCAAAAATCATGATAAATAATTAATCATTGCGTTGTCGTGATCAATAACTATTTGCTACTGCTAATTATTATTAACCATCATAATTAGTCATAATTAAAATAAATTGCATAATTAAATACTAAAGACAAAAAACAATCATGTGACTATATTCTTGCAAGCTATGTTATAGGCTGCTCACTCAATGTCACGTTACTCTGCATTTACACACCAACTGATCTCAAAGGGTATCTGTTGAAACCAGGCCAAATTTAATTAGCAAAAAGCTCTCATAATTAATAAATTATGAATTTGATTTTTATCCGAATATGAATATTAATCAATTGTAATAAAAGTTATTAATTAATAATACATATTTAATATTTATAATTGATGTATATTGTTAATAATCAAAATTTATTATATAACTGAAGTCGATTTATTAAAAAAATATTATTTTATCATATCTAAGCTAGTCAAAGAGAAATTCTAACTTGAATTGGGTTTGGACAGGCCGAAACCAATTATATAGCAAATGTAATACACTTATCGTGTATTGGTGTACAGTTTATAAAGAATGACCAATTATATAATAAATATAATACACTCACTTTGTAATTGATTTGATTCGATTAAACCTGATTTGGGGAGTGAGGGAGAGGGGGAAAGAATTTGTTTGGGAATTATTTAAAGTTTGAATAAGCAACAAAAACATTCTAAGTCTTTGGGGGGTCAAACTAGTTAGAAGCATACATTGAAACCAACCACCTGAATTTGAAATATAAATAGGAAGAAACTAATTAATTTTAACTATCATTTTCATCCGTCTTTGCTTCTTAACATTAATCATTTATGCAAAGAGTAAGGAGGCTGTTTATGATTGACCTAATTCCATCACTAATTGACCTGGTCAATCTATCACAGGTAGACTTAGTTGTGTCATCATGTCCACCTCCAAGAACCCTGAGGAGGAATGTATTTTGTTGATGGTGGGAACGAGGTCATGTACCTTTTTTTTAATTCATTTTTTAAGGATTATTATATTGATCAGTACATGTAGTTGTTGGTTATTAATGTAAATATTATTAAATTGTGATAGTCATATGTAAATTGGTATAACTATTTGTGACTGAAATTTATAATATAATTATAATTGATTTATTTTTTTAAAAAAAAAGAAAGAAAAAAATAATGAGTAAGGTTAGTTTTCATTATGTGAAGTGATCAAAAGTGGGATTATATATATATATCTTTTTGGTCATATATAAGGGATAATTACACCGTAATTTTCTGAGGTTCAATATAATTATATATAGATTTTTTGTGATTTGAGAAATTATATTATACAATACCGCTGATATTTATTTCCTTCTAACATATAAAATCCGTTTGTTAGTAAAATTCACAGAATTTCACTAGAAGAAAATGGCTCCTACAAAAAATTTTGATGCTAAAATCAGCATCGAACCAATTAACAAACAAAATTATCATTGCTAATCTACATTATTTAACATAATTTAAATAGCTTGTCGCTAAATTCGTTAGTAAGTACTTTTTCTTACTAAATTTATTAGCAAATGAAATTATTGTATTAAATGTAAATTAGTAAAGAAAATTTTACTTGCTAATAAACTCAATGTTAATCTTTTTCAAAATAGTTATTAAGTCATTTTCTTATAGTGTCTGCATAATGAAAATTCATATTTCTCTTGGAATTTGATTGGAAATGCGATGTAATTATTGGTGTGTAATAAATTACATATGATGGGTAAAAGTAGTCTGAAGCTGAAGGAAAGGATAATTTACTTTGTGTGATGATGTAGGCAGGATAGACAGCGTTGCTGGCTCAAATGTCAAATAATAATTTTAGTTGATCAGCACAAGTCCATTTTATAAATAATAGTAATATTTATATATCTAATATGTCTTTCATTCATTTATTAGATTCCCTGTGTAGTGTGGGCATATGTTGTGTCAGACTATAGAAATTCTAATTCACAGACTTTCAATATAAATATGTTTAAATTTATTACATTTAAATTCAAAAATAAATCAAATCCATCTACCTACACATTTAAAACAGTTAAATAACAACTCGTTGTTTCCTAAAAAGAGAATGAAATTAAAAAACACATAGTTTAGTTTGGGTTAAATTACGTGGGCGGCCCCTAATATTAGATTTAATTACACAATACTCCTATTCTCTTATAAAATTATAAATATATCTCTAGATATCATAATTGTAAGTATAATAGCACCCTCTATTCAACGATGAAATCTACAGAAACACTTCCTAGATATATTACACTAATACTCCTCAAGAAATATATTTTTAATTTTATAAACGATAATAACGTATGTGTATAATTAATTTTAACCTAAAGAAGTATCCAAGTAATTTACACTTTAATTTGACATAACCTTTTTTGTTTATCGATGCGGATCCAACCCGCTTAAGTACTTTTCTAGGTCTGAACGGGTCAAGTCAGCCCTAAGGTGCCCAGTTCCTGATGGGTCATCAGAATCCTAATCAATGGCCCATATTAAAACATACGATGGCCACTCCAATTGAAATGTGGAGTACAAATTGGGCCATCATTCATGAAAAAGGGTTAAAGTTGCTATGTCGTTTGATGTTCCAATTTTGTAAATGTGTTGAGAGCCTATAAGTATTTTTGGTACGTAAATGATCGTAAATTCATAATGACTGTTTCTAAGATGGCATTCCCATAATATTATTTCTATATCATACTCTTAATTAGCTACCCATAAAATATCCACCGGGCCTTACTCGGGTAGAGTTTGCATCTTATTTATTAAATTTTGTTTTCTCTTTTTTTTAATAGATGTCTGTACAAAAAATGCAACGATTAATCATAGTTAATTATTATGGTAATAATAAAATAATTATAGTAAATAATCATTGTTCACGATCATGCAATAGTTGTTGATCTTACTATTTACGAGAATTGATAAACATTTGTCATGGCTAAAAGCCATGATAAATATTTAAGAGCCATGGCAAATAACATTTTTTTGGTGAAAATTTTATATTTTTACTTCGATTTTATTTAATCATGGTCAAGAAAAATTATTTATCATGATTTTTAGTCTATAGCTATTAAAATTATATCCAATAATTATTTTTTTTCTAGTGTGAACATGAAATTTCTCAAATTTTAAATACTATTTATTAGTTTTATGTATTATTTAATAATATTAGAACAATATGTTATTTGATAAATTATTCTTTAGTCCTATTAAAGGGCATGGGACATTTGTGGTCCCACATTCAGAAAAATTAACACGTTGCCCTTGTTAAATAAAAGTACAAAATTGGCCCTACTGTTAAATTTTGTAGCCGCGGGAGGCATATGCCCTGCACGTGGGCGTTATCTGGCCACTTGTAGGGAAAAGCTGAGGTGCTCTAGTTGTTTGTTGAGGGTAAAATATCTTTTTAATTCCTTTAATTGAACTCGTAAGATTTTTGTTTGATCATAATTTAAAAACTAATTTATTACTTTATATAAAAAAATAGGGGATAATTAACACTATCATCTCCTAAGATTTGGTATAATTACACATAGATTTTCTATGATTTGAAAAATTACATGTAAACACTCATCTGGTTTGCTCTCGTTTAACAAATAAGTCCCTCCATTAGTAAAAAATTATTGAATTTACTAACTTATTTCAGGTCAAATAAATTTTTTTATAACCAAATTTTTCTCATATGTCCTCATTCTTTAACGCATGTGAAAAGGTATATCTTAATTGTTATAAGGGTAGTTTAGTCCAAACAAAAAATAAGTGGAAGAGTTTTTTATTTACCACTTTTACTTTTAAACTATTTAAATTAAATTAATTTAAACTAAAAATTATAAGCAACTTATGTATATTGAGTTGTTTTTGCAAACGTATTTTTTCACTTCACCTATATTTCCTAACATTCCCAACTTCCGTTACTATTTAACGACAATACTTTCTATAGTTTATTTCCATTGCAAGACAGAAGACACTGCAAACACGTTGTCAGGTCACATGAGACAATTTTCATGACCATGTAAAAATATTGTTTGTTTGTGTTTTTATTTTCAATTTTCAGTGAAAAATATGTTAAAAGAGACATTTGAACTGGAGCTTATTAGAAAGCTATATCTGATTTGGGGAAAAAAAAAAAAAAAACATTTCAAGTGAATAAATGCAGGACTTGAATAGTTGTGATTGAGCCACATATGCATGCAACTCCAATATACCTCAAAATGTTAATCAGTGAGCCTTTAATTAACATAAACTCCACAATTTTAGACTTTCCAGAATTTATTTAAATATATAAGAATTAGTATTTGTATGGTACGTTGAAATATAATGTTTTTTCTTGTTGATGCATGTATGAGGAAACTACAATGTAGATTCAGTTTTAGTGAATCGAATTTTTTTTTTCAAATTTCATTACATCTTTTATTTCATTTAGAACACACGCCACGAATAAAGAATACGTCATTTTTTTCATTTAAGAAAGGATTTGACATGTAGAATGTAAGTTAAATGGACTATCCGCAGCTTCAATGCGTGTAACGTTGATGAACATTCATCAATTGCATATATTGATATTAAATTTGGAATTATTGATCTTTTCATCCGTTTTTAAATTTGAGCGTTTGAATGATTTAATGAATAGTGTCGGTGCATGAGAGAGAGAGAGAGAGAGAGAGAACTGCTCTAGAAGAAATCAAACTGAGATCTTGATTCAACTTGTCTCTAGGATTTTCTTTTCACATAAAAATCAGGACATTATCAGAAATACAGTTATGATGAGTACTAGGTAGATGACTATCTCATGATGTACAAAACCAACATCGCACGAGTTCTCTAACGTGAATTGCTCGTGCCATGCCCACCAACAATGGACGACATGACCTTCTTAACACTCTTGATTGGGTAAGAATAACCCATAAACCTCCTCTCATTCTTAGGACCAAAGCACAATGTTGAAGTAGGAGACCTTTTACCCGACTCATCATGGTATTCGTCCTCGTCTAGCCCGAAATACACTGTACTAGTCGACCTCGAACGAGCTTTAATACTACCTCTTCGTGCATTCACCGGCGTCGATGGCAATGAGCACGATGAGGACGAGAAAGACGACGAAGAAGACGAAGGCGGCGGCGAGAACGCTCGCGACGCGTTGATTTTCCTGGACGAAGCTCTGGCGAAAATGGAGTTGAAAAACCTGGAATTCTTGGAATTCTTCTTCTGCAAGGGACTTGGACGTGGGCTCGACTGGTACGACGGCGGCGGAGTCAGCGGCGGAAGAGGGTCGTCGTTGAACGTGTGTTTAGGGGTTCCAGGCTGAGACTCCCACAGGAAGGGGACGGAGCCGGCCGCGCCGCCGTAGTACAACACCCGGAAAGATGCCTCGCCCTGCTTGGAGGAGTTGTACTTTTCCCTGGAAAGCAGCCTGGAGAAATTGAACTTGTCATTTTCTGACCCTGTTTTTGCCATTTTCTCTTCTGTAGGGAAATGGAAAAGTGTATAGCAAAATCAAGAATTGGAATCAGCTAGATCTGAAAGTGGAGTGGATTTGAAGGGAAATGGGGTTGGCGTTGGAGATCAGTTTGCAATAATTTATAATGTAAGAGATGGCCGGAGAGTGTGGTCGCTGATTATTGGTTTCAGCAATTGCATCAACATGATGTTGACTCCAAATTTCAAATATAAAAATGTGTAGGTACATGGAATGAAGCGATATTTATGAAGCAATTATATGGCTATTTTTCTTTTTCTTTTTTTTAGTTGAAGCAATTATATCGTTAAGTATATGAGTTTTGGACCCAATTTTTATTTCAAATTTATTTTATTTGATATAAATGACGCAATTTATATATATATAAGATGTATTTATAATGAAATAAAATAGAAAATTTAATTCGTGGTTGAAGATGAAACAAATGCATTAATAGGCATTTGGCACTTAGTCACCTTATATAATAAATATTTGGTATTCTTTTGGCTGGTTCTAGCCTTGTACTTTCTTCATTCTATGTTTCTTTTCAATTTTTCTTTTTTTTTTAAAAAAAAATTGGTTATAATATAATATATTTTTTTCTTGATATCAATTATAGCAGTTATAAAATTTATAAAAAGAAACAATCGTCATGTGGGGATGAAAAAGAAAGAAGTTTGTGAGAACTGAGAAGAAAGAAACATGAAGTGAGGTGAAAAAATAAAAAGATTATAATGTGAGTTTTATTAAAAATATCAAAATGTGTAAGAAAAAGAAATATGGAAAAATGAGGTAAGAGAAAAACATAGAATGGTGGGTTGAGAAAAAAAATTATAATTATGAAATTATTAAAAACATTAAAAATTCCTATTCTGGTTAAATTTTTCTTTGAAGGAAATAAATAGATTAAAAAAGATAAATTTAAATATTCAAAATTAGTTCGATAATATTTTTTTTATAATAGTGTAAATGAATAGAAAAGTTATCTTTAATTCACTATATATAGCTACCATAATTAATGGACCCTAATCTCTATCAAAGTTGTTTTTTTCTTTTTTACCAAAATTTATTGGGTATTTAATTTGCTCAATTTGATATGGTCATAGTTTGAGCATCTTCCAGTCTGTTGATGGTATTCCTACATAAAGAAGCAAACTCTGTATTTTTCAACAAGGTTCGGATTTGGAATGTTGAAGTAGAAAAGGTTTACAATTTTCCTCTCGTAATTTTGATATTTTTGTTTTTTTATTTTTTTAGGTAGAAAATAGATTTTATAACTTTCAAATTTTTTACGATTTCGATCTTTCAGTCATCGGTGTTGGCAATGTAGCAGAAAACAAGCATGTAACCTGTACGTTTTTTTTGTTAATTTGGGTTTTTTTTTATTAGTCGATTTCTACCAACACGAAAGCAAACTTTTGGTCCTGTATCATATGTATTTTGATATTTTAATCTTTTATCTTTCTGGGGTATTAAAATAAGTTTTGTAACTTTTAAATTTTTATGAGTTTGGTTCATTGAATTGATGAATGAGAACAAAAACTCCAAATTAAAAAAGCATGTGCAGCGTACATATTTTTTTTCCGACAATATTTACAAACTTTGATAAGTGAAGAACCAAAATCGAGAAAAATTAAAAAATTACAGGCTTATTTGCTACCTTAAAAAAATAGGCAAAATGCAAAAAATACCATACGAAATTTGTATTTAATCCAAGTAGATAATTGTTTATTTAAATTTGGACCATTGTAGTAGTGATTAATTTCATGACTTAATGATTACCATTTACTATTTTCACATCCCATAAATTTGTTTGAGCTGTAAATGATATAAACCATCAGCCACTATTATCCCATAATATGACCATATAAAACGATAATTTCAGTCGATCGGCATAATTCAATCGGTAAAGTTGAGATTCCACAACTCGTAATAATAACGTTGAGCATATGATAACCAATAATTAAACAATTAGACTATCAAATTGATGATTGATTCATCACGGTCTAATTAAGAATCATCATTTAATATTTTCACATTTCATAAATGTCATAATTCTATCAACGAGGTCACAGGTATGAGTCCTGCCGAGGTATATGTATTATTCTATTTTAATAGTATTTGTTGGTCTATTATAATAGTAGATACTTGATGAGGGAGATCATTTAATTACCTAAATACCCCTACTTTTTAAGGCATTTATATATCTATAGTTGATTATTTTGATCAATTTTGACCAGGTTTACCGCCATTTTCTGATCTCATTCGACCCCAGTTTATTTTCGATCTCACCTTTTCGACCCCACTTTTCTAACTTAAGCATCTGAGGGTCATCGTCGAGGGCTACTCGGCTAGTCTTACGCTTGCTTTGTTCTAAGGATCCACTTACAGGTAGTTCGAAAGAAGGATCTAGCGACCCGACCTTGGGATCCATATCTAGCGATCCGACCCGGATTTTGTGCGATCTACATCAATACTGATTAATAATGCATATTCAATATTAATAATTTATTTATATTAATGATTGATAATTAAAATTCATAATTAAATTGTAATCAAATCACTAAAAAATGATAAAAAAAAAATATCAGATTTCTTCGAACTATGAAAAATATAAACCATTAAGAAAGTAGTGGATGTGGGCCGATCTCAACCGTTTAAAATTTGCAAGGTGATGAACAAAAGGTAGTTAAGGATAGATTTTGGTTACAGGTGAGGATGGGTATAATAAATGACAACTGCCTCTTTTAAGTATTCTTTTCTTTTCTTCCCCTTATTGGTAGATCTGCGGAAACAGATTTTTTTAAAGGCTAAATACACTTAAACTCCCACTCAAAATGAGAAATTATACTTTTTTTATAATAAAAAATTAAAATTACATTTATACCCCATACCAAAAATTCTTCCTTTACACCTGATGTCATTCTGTTAAGGTTTTGATAAAAAAAATACTAACACTAACAAAAAAAAATTACATAAATTTTTTATTTTGCCCCTTATTTAATATTTTTTGTGTATCTTTGTACTTAAAGGGATAAATGTAATATAAATGTGAAGTGAGGTTAACATTATTATAATTTTTTTTATAAATACAAAATTATTACATCGGAATATTAAACGAGGGATAAGATTAAAAATTTATGTGTCAATATTTTTCGTCGAAACCCTAACGAAAGAGGGTCATATGTAACCAGTAAATTTTCAAAGGGGTGTAACGTGTAATTTTAAAACTTCTATGGAGTAAAGCGTAATTTTATATTTTTAGAGTGAGTGTAAGTATAATTATTTTGTTTTTCTATATGGACAGGAGCATTAATATTTCAATAAATTGAGCAATATATCGATTCAATCATTACAACACAATTAAGAACAATAAAAATAAGTTGCAATAAACTTATAAACTCGTATAGAATGAGACAAACATACATACATTTAATGATGTTCAAACACATGAACTCGAACTTATTAAAGAAACTCCTACCTTAACCATACGTCGTTGATATGCGGAGCGTAAGCTTTAATCATTTCGGCATTGCAATTAATTAACAGATGTGTTTCTAATCAAATGTTGAATAAAAATCTTGAGGCTTGTCCACGAAACCAAGAGCGTGTTTTACTTGTCTGGATAACACGAAGAATTCCTTAATTGGTTTGTAAGAATCGCATTAATGGGGTTGGTCGAGAAAAAATACCAAAGACGCGACTCATTAGCCGAAATTATGTGTAACAATTATTGGTTTGAGTTTGAATTTTACGGATACAAATTTATTGTTTAGTATTTATAATAATGTCTTGTCTATTTGTTTATTCTGAATATTTTTGCTATGTTAAAAATATCGATATATTGAATATTCATTTAATTCAAATATATTAGATGATTTAATAATGAAGTTTATTTGAAAAAAAAAAAATAATAATAATAATAATAAAAAACATAGTCGCAACAACCACGAGAGATGACGACACGTCCAAGGAAATTGTTATGCATGTGATCGTAACCCTTAAAAAGGGAGCAAAATGCAACTACCTATGTTTTTCTATATTGATAATTGGATCCAGCAATTCCTTTTTTCCCATGTAATATTAAAAATAATTAAGTTTTTACTACACTGTAAGTAATCAGAATTTAAAATTATGATAAATCAATTGTATTAATCACGGTAAAAACAAAATTAAAGCAAAATTTTAAAGTTTTACTACGATTAATCAATATTCGCCTTGTTCTTTTGTCATAGTCAAAGCATTTGTCATGACTATAACCATGACTAATTTTTTTACCACACTTACAGACCAATGGCTAATAACATAAAGGTATGGTTGATTAGTATTGCCATTTGTCTTCTTTTGGCTATAGTAATTAGTCATAGTGGAAAATCATATTTTCTCTAGTATAATGAGGTGTTTATTTTCTTTCAAGAAAAATGACAATAGACTCTCCTAAAGTTTACTATAATTATAAAAACATTCTCGTTATTCGAAAAATTATAAAAATCTCCCTTAAAATTAACGGTCGTTTAACAAATACTCTCTATAATCGGTTGTCACGATAAATATTTTTCAAACAATCACTAATTTCAAGAGTGTATTTGCAACTTTTAAATTATAAGAGTATTGGCTTTTAATTTTAAAACAGGTATTTGTAATTTTTCAAAAAATGGAGGAGCATTTCTAATATGGTAAATTTTAACAAAAATACATTGTAATTTATCCTTTCTTTTATTAAGAATATTTTGAGTTTATTGAATTTTTATTTGTTTTTTATAATAATTATTGCTCAATTACAAATTGTTACATTTAATTTACTAAAAAATATAAGTGATTGTTATAAAATTGATCCTATAATTTTGTATGTAACAGTTTCATTGTTTAAATTTTTTTAAATAGCATTTTAGTCATGTATTTTTTTAATTTTTAGAATTCAATTCTTTTTCTTTTGGAGTTTTCTCTTTAGAAAAATAAATTTGTATTTCACTTAATCTTTTAAAATTGGAGCTATTATTCTCACTGACTCTTTTTTTTTCTTTTAATTTTTTAGGGTAACATTTGATCCTAAATTTTTTTAATGTTTACAATTTCAATAAATTTTTTCACTGAAGTTCACCCTTCTTTCCAGTGGAATTGAACTCAAGCAACAAAAGTATTAAAATCAGTAAAATTAAAAAGATTTGGAATCAAAAAATTAAGAAACAACAATTATAATTAAGTTACAACACCAAAAATATATTTAACCTGCGTAGAAAAGGTTGCAAAATTATCAAAGAATAATCAAATATAGGGTAGTGGGTGATGCTAGAAATTCGGGTCATTAATATGGATATATCCATAGAAAATTAAAGATCCCAGATATGGGTCATGGGTGATGCTACAAATTCAGTCATTAAAGATCTCAACCCACTTGGTATCTTTTTCAGGTTGAGTTGGAAGGTTTGGTGGTTCATTATGTCATTCTGTTTTCTACAATTTAAATAATTTAAGTTGAATAAAAATAAAATAATACGACCAATGTTTTATCCAAAAAGATAAAATTATAAATGTTAATTTAAATAGTTTAATTTTTAAATAGTCATCAATACCCACTCGTTGATATATTTTCACGAGGGGGTATTTATTAGACAACCGCTAATTTCATGGGGTACTTTTAATTTTAAAATAATTATAGCGTATTTATAATTATGACAATTTTTAGAGAAATCCTTTATAATTTACCCTTTTTTAGGGATAATTATGCTCTCATCCCTTGAGGTTTGATGTAATTACACGTAAACCTCTTTATGGTTTGAAAAATTATACCTAGTACCCCTGAGATTTGCTTTCATCCAACAAATAAGTCCCATCATAATTTTGATTACAGACAACTATAACCATCAATATATTAATCATCAATAGCTTTGTTAATACTAATGTGTGTGGTACATCAAAATTTCTGTGCAATTAATTTAAAATATTAAGATATAATTATTATATTTTTGAATTATATATTTAATTAAATAAACAAAAAGTATTAAAAATACAGAGGTTGTGAGTAGTTATTTAGATAAAAGTGGGAAAGAAAAAAACATGAAAGTTAGAGAAAGAAAAAATGGATGTTGAGTGGGGGAAAAACTGCTAACATAATCTAAAAAACAAAAAATGGCAGACCGAAAACGGGAGACACCAATTAGGTGTTTTCCCTTAATATAAAAGTATAGATAAAAAAAAATAATTATTTAAGTAGAATAACACCCCATATGTTGAGTTTCATCAATTAAACAAAATTTCATCCACGACTCAAGGCAAATTTTATTAATTGAAATAAATCGATTATAATCATTCCTGTCGAATATCGATATCCAACAAAGATAATTTAAAACATCATATCCTGATCCACAATATCATATAAATTAAATTTAAACAACATCTATTATGTAGTAGAACAACATCCCATGCATATAATAAGTTCGAACCTTTGACCTCTAAGATTATAAGACTTCAATTTCGTAAATTGAGTTAGGCCTCATTAGCCGTTCACGATGAATTGAAGAACCCCCAAATATTGGTAATAATTATTGGAATTGTGCTGCACTTTGATGCTACTCTTATGATGAATCAAAGGGATCAACCCCACTAGACATAAATAAATTTAGTCCCCCACTCTGAATTTAAAGATTGCGAATTTTTCTGTGCTCTTAATGACTTAGAACTGTCTATTCCTCAACTACCCGTGTGCCTCTAAATTTATTTATTTTGTTTGAACCTATTTTTCCCCGATGATTTGTGTAAGCAAAACAACAAGTTTGTTTCGTAACTACCTAAAAAGAATAAATCAAGAAAGAGAAAGCATTTGTAGAAATACATTATAATACATTGAATACGTAACTGCCTTATAATATTGAAACTAATAAAAATTTATAGAAAAAAGCCGTAAATTCAAATGTACGTCATTTGAAATGACTAATTAAATGAAACCAATAAATAATTTTCACCAATGTTCTACGACCATTATAAACATTCATCATTATTTTTGGAGGATCGAGAATAAACATGATAGAAAAAATAATAATAATAATAATATATTTAAATAGAACTATTTATAGTAGTTGGTACTTAGTAGGATTTTATTTCCTAGTTTAATTTTGTTAGGATTCATCATTGTAATTATGTAAATATATGGGCCAAACTCATTATTCAATACATTTGATTATTGAACGAGTATTTTTTCTAAATAATTTTAATTTTACCATAATTAATTAATTTAATTTAGAGTAGTCGTCCAACGTCAGTGATACAAACTGCAGATTGGTGTCCAAAAACAGGCAGAACGGCAGAAAGGTGTGGTTACGATGAAAGTTGCCCTAACAATTATGTATTTCTATGGTCATAATATTGTAACATGGATTCAGTCGTTCAAAACTTCAGAATCCAGCAACTATACCATATATATATGTGTGTCCATTCTCCAGATTCAACGGCTGCAAACCATCTCATACCACGTGTAGACTTCCCTACGCACGTGATCTCTGCACATGCTTTCATCTACTTCTTCCTCCAAGTATGGGGATGCATACCTTATATATAACAATAATAATTATAACCCTTCATTTTCCCTTTCCTAGATTACATATTTTCCCATTTTACATTTGGAAGGAATTATTTAGATTTAAGAAAAAAAATCAAATAAATTCATATTAATTAATTTATAATCCATGCAATGCTCAAAATGGGAGTTCAAGATTCGAAAACTCTTTATAATGTTGATGTGATTTACGATATGATAGATCCCTCATTACATGAGGTATTACAGGCTCTGTGCTTTGACTTTTTATGAACTTCAATTTTTTGTTTTGAAAATATGCCTAGTCAGGTAGCAGAAATATAACATTAACCACGAGCAATTTTGTGATTAAAAATAAACAGTCATGGTGAATAGTCATTGATCATGGTCACACAACAATTGTTGACCGTAGTTCTTAAAAGTATGACTAAAACATTTGTCATGGCTCATAATCATAACAAATTAAAGAATAATATTCGGGGTGGATAAGCTAAGTTCTTGTATTATTTTTATCTACTATGGTTTAAAAATAGTTATTTAGCACGACTATTGGTTTATAACTGTTAAAGTATACGAGATAGTAATCTTTTTTCTAGTGGGATAGGAGGCCATGGAGCTTATAAGCCCTCTCAAATTTCTTGTTTGTAATCTACATAGGACACTTACAATATTAAGTATAAAATTATCTAAATAAATTCAAAATAATTTGTTATATGAACTTAAAATTAAATACAATCTTAGTTTATTAATCCGACAATTTCATATATGGCTTAAATGAAATTTTTGTACAATACCTTTTACATTTTGAGTTTTAATCCTTTTTTTTTTCTTGGAAGCAAATAGGCCTTGTAACTTTCAGATTTTGAGCGACTTTGGTTCTTCAGTTGCCAGAGTTGTAAAAGTTGTCGAAAAAAACATGTGCATAGCACGTGTTTTTTTTTTTTTCCTATTTTTAATTTGAAGCTTTTGTTTCCATTAGTCAATTTCTAACAGTATGGAAGCTTTTTTTTTTTTTTTTTTTGTATTTTGAAATTTTAGTACTTTATCTTTTTAGGGTAACAAATAGGTCCTGTAACTTTTAATATTTTACAATTTTGGTCCATTAAATTGATCAATTGGAACAAAAATTCCAAATTAAAAAATAAATACGTGGAGGACATACTTTGTTCCAACTACTGAAGAGCCAAAATCTGAAAAATTAAAAATTTTACAGGACCTATTTGTTATAATAGAATGATAGAAAACTAAAATTTAAAAATAAAAAATATACAAAAGGATATTTGCATTTAATCCTTCACTACATGTATCATGAGATAGAAAATAAGGTTAACCAACATCGAACTAGATATAGTACGTACGAGAAACACCAAAACGATGTTGCCAGCAAATTATGTCTATGTTTGGTACAATTACATTTATTCATTTCACGTGTTATTATGTAAACTTATTTATTGCATCATGGTATATGTATTTTTTAAATTTTAATCAATCAACCATAGGGAAAATTAATAGCTATGTGTGATTAAATAATTATATTGATTATTGAATGCAATAGCTTTAGCGAGGCACGAAATAATTGTACTGTACACATAAATGGTTCAATACAAGTTGGTGGCATTTAAGGTTGCATGAAACATGTGGAGTTCGAGGCCTAACAAAGTACCAATATTGGATAAATAATCAAAGAGCTTAATTACAAATAACTTAGTGGATGTTTGCCCAAGTTCATTTAAAAAAAATGGATACAGTCAACTCTTCTGAAATTTTGCTTAATTATAAATATCACTTCATATTGTTTGAAAAATTATAAATACCTCTCTAATTCTAATGTCCATCTAACAAAAAGCCCATTCATTTCATTAAGTTCGGTTTAGGTTTCCATCCAATTTTTTGGTGACCTGATCAAAATGCCACTTTAGATTATGAATTATAAATTTTTATGTATTTTTTTTAATTTGCTAAAATATTTTTATGGGCTAATATGCCTTGTGAATTATTTATTTTAAATACCCTCTTTTTTTTAATTTTTGTTTAAAAAAGTTTATCAATGATGAAGTAGTAATGCTTATCTCTCCGTCCAGGAGCTATATAATTATTTTTTTATTTTTGAGATTGGTATTTATAATTTTTTAAATAACGAAAAGTATCTGTGATTATGCCAAACCTAAAAAAAGATAGATGTTTTCACTCTAAAAAAATTATGTAAATAAACTAATATACTTTATAAGATGACTTTTAAGTTTATTAGATATCGGGTTTTATTTGTAATAGAAATTGTTGAAGTTTTTGAATAAGATAAAATCGCCAATCTTACAAAATAATATTAATGGTCATTTTATAATTATAAAACCAAGGTAAATGCTATATCTGGTCTTTTAAATTTTTGTCTAAAATCACTTTAGTCCCTCAAGTTCATTTTTTAATTTTAACATTTTTGAATTTTAATTTTTATCTCAGTTTGATCCCGTTGACCATTTTTTGATAAAAATGTGGCTGAAGTTCAACTTTTTAAATGGTAAAACGATCAATTTAAGTTTGATATTTTTAGTTTAATCCTTTAAATTTGTAAAATTATCATAATAGCCCTTTTTCAGAAAGAAAACTATTTTTTTTTATTTTTTTATATGGTGAATATATGTAATTATCTTGTATGAAAAATAAAAACTGTTGAACTCTTGTGGATATAATAATAATATATTATTTAACTTAAAATAAAATATTCTCTTTTTTTCTTCATTTTCAAAAG
This sequence comes from Sesamum indicum, assembly GCF_026168435.1. Lineage (NCBI taxonomy): Eukaryota > Viridiplantae > Streptophyta > Magnoliopsida > Lamiales > Pedaliaceae > Sesamum > Sesamum indicum. The sequence goes on along the minus strand of NC_142660.1, from coordinate 14,984,226 downwards.
TGACCAAAAAAATCAAATTACAAATAAATTTTATAAAACTTATCTAAATTGAAAATATAATTAAAAAATCTAAGTTTATATTTGATAAGCTAAAGATAAGTACTGCAATAAAATTAAATCTTAACAATATTTATTAAATATAGCAGCTACAATTTTAAAGAAAAAGGTGATTTTTGTTTCAATTGCAAAACAAATGGAGCTCAATCAGGTTTATGTTCTATTGTATAATATATCTATATATAAATATATCTGCATGTCTTTATATGTATATAGATTTTATTATGTAAATATATATACATTTAAATTTAATTATATATAGTATCTAATTTCTATTTTTATTTATTTAAATCTAAATTGCCGATTTAAATTAAATTAAAATCTACACTATTAATTCATTAGTTAATTTTGGAGCTCAGATTGAACTCAACATCCAACGGCCATTAAATAAGGGGATAATATTATTTTAAATTTTAAATTTAAAAAAAAAAAGGACACATGTCATTTACGATATGGTTCTTTTTTGCTCTATTTCTAAACATATAAAACAATAAGTTACTCTTTTATTTTTTAGATGGGTCTTTTTATTAAACAATAGCAGGCCCGACCCATCTCCCAAAATGGGCCGAACATATAAAATTTGGGTGGGCCAATAATTTGGTCTTGGATTATAGATATGGGTCAAGGCATTCGGATCAAAGAAATGGTATTTTGTGACAACTGGAAAACGCCTATCTAATAAGAAAAACGTGCGTAGGTAAAACCACGATTTCAACAAACGTAATCGTCCTCTGTCCAGCAAATGTGCAGAACACCCAGCAACTTCAACCTCATACCCAGCTACATCAATGGTGGCTGTATCAACACAATGAATTCCAACAATCTTTGTATTTTTGTGTAATTGTTATTGTTATTTTTCTTAAATAATATAAACAAATATAATATACTTATCATGTTTGGTTTTATCATTGCCTCATTGCATGTTTGTTTCATTATTCCGATCTTTAATTTTCTAATAAGAATTTTGTTTACGGATTGATTATCAAATTAAGAAGCCTCAATCCTGCTTTATGAAACAATAAAAATTAAAGCTGTGGGAAATTCTTGAGTACCAAAATTAAACAGGGCTGAGACAATGAGTCCTAACTCAGTTGGCGAAATTGAGGCTCCATGATCTTAAAGATAATGAGTTTGAACTCCGTCATGTGCGTGGGATATTGTCTACTGTAATAATAGATTTTGTTGAGTAGAATATGATTATCATAATAGTTTTTATTAGATATTAGTGTCGACAGAAATATTTATTATTATAATTAATTTATTTCAATTAATAATATTTTATTACTTTTACTTAAATATATATATATATATATATAGATTGGGCGGTATTATTACACTATTTTTCATTGTAACTTCATCAGAACTTGATCAAGTGTGTAAAGAATGAATATGACAAGGTTTAATCATTAGTCATCATGTCAAGTTTGAGGTTGACCCTGCAACCACACCCATCCTACTACATTTTCTTTCAAATCCGAGTAAACTAAACTGGAATAAATTTCATAAATTAATGTTATTGGCTCATTTTCAAAAGTAAATTACAATGGATTTTTTTTTAAATTTATTGTATTTATAATTAATTTTGTAGAGATTGAAAAGCTACAAAAAATCCTTCTAATATTAATAATTTTTTATTAACATTAATATTTTTCGTCTTAACCCTAACAGAAGGAATCGGGTGCAAATAGTAAATTTTCAGATGAAGTATAAGTGTAAATCTAAAATTATTTTTTAAAAAAAGTATAATTTCTCATTTTTAAAAGAAATTTTAAGTATAATCAATTCAAAAGAGTATGCACAATACAAAACAGTCGAATTAATTATTGAAATTAGAAATATGCATGAAGCATGGAGTTGGTAAGCGATACTGATCGGATTGAATTTTTTATTCTAAATTTTGTTGAATTTAATATATACATGTTACGTGTGTAAAATTTTTTGTTATATTAAATAAATAACATAATTTATTTATATAATGTATATAGATTAAATTGAATAAGAAATAAAAAATTATTTCGTGATGCCGACACTCCCAAACTCCAACGAGGGGAGACAAGAAAAGAAAAGAGAAGGATATGAGGAATAAAGCAGGAAGAAAAGAGTGGGAAAAGAGAGGGTAAAAGTGATTCTTTCTTTTTGTTTTTCTATCCTTTGGAAATTAAGTAATTATTGTTACTTAATTTTTTTTAAATGAAAGTGAAAATTAAATCATTGATTATTCGATTAAGAAATTAACAATTAAAAGTAAATGCCACTATCAAAAAATAATTTACGAAAGAAAAAAAAATCAGTATCGAGCTAATTAGTTAGTAAAATTTTTGCTGATGATTCACATATTTAATATAAAAAAAATTGAGTTAAATGCAATTTATCCCTGTGATATTTAAAAGAAGCAGATATCCCCTTGTAAAAAAAGAATTAACAAATTACTCCCCTTATTTAAAAAAACCAAGCAAATTACTCCATATCAATGGTTTAGATAATGGGGCAATTTGCTTTTTTTTTTCTTTTTTTTTTTCAAAATACAGAGAGTAATTTGCTATTTTATTTTTCATGGAGTTGACCTAATGAGTATGGACTAAAATACCTTTATATATATATATATATATATATATTGGAAAATATTTGTCACTTTATCCAATTAAGTTTATGAATAAATTGTTGTTTACACATATTTGAAGTTAATTTATTTGTTTTTCACCTCTTTCAATTAATTAAACAAAACGTGGTATTAATAAAGTGTTTGGATAAAATAAGATAACGGAGCTAATAAGTATATTAATAATGATAATTTTATAATTAATATGATTAGAATTAAAGGCGATTTATTAAAATTTTAAAACTAAATTATTTACCATAACTAAGAGTCATGGTAAAAATAGTTGTCATGACTTTTAGCCATGGCAAATATTTTAGTCGCACTCGCAAAAAACACAGCCAAGAATCGTTGCATAGTCGTGGTTAATGACTATTTATTAAGGCTATTTATGATTAATCATGATAATTAGCCATTATTAAATATTATATTTTTTATAGTGAAGGGACTAAATGTGGCGAGTTTTCTTAATTTGAAACCATTTTAAAAATCTCATAAAACAGATGACTAAATGTATCGAGGTTTTCATAATTTGTGGACCATTTTAGAGTCGAATCTCATGCTGGGACTAAAAATCTCATATGAGTTCTTGAAAAAACATCCGATTAAAAAAATGAGGCCTTAAAATTTGTAAATCGTTCCAATCTACATATCTACACTGGTGGCTACGTGAGCAGCAATCAACTTAGGGTTCTTCAAATTGTGGTTTGCATACACACATTTGCTCCTGCAATCACGCAGAAAAGGCTGAGTTGAGGGGCATTCATTGTTCTTTTTAGTGTGTGCTTTACTTTAGTCAAAATGTGCTTGGTGGGTTAGTGAGGCCACTTTGCCTTTCCAACCATCATTCTGCACCAACCCCAACCCTATTTATCATAAATTAAAATAAAAATAATTCAAAAAAAATACCTCAAAGAGCAAATAACAAATTGAAGAGGGCCCACCAAAAAGTCCTCATTTTTGCAAGAATTATATTATAACAAAATTGGTCGCGATGGCTCAAATTTAAATATTTTTTAAAAAACATATATATATTTAAAAAGAAAAGAATATTGTTTATTCAAATAAGTCTGTCAATAAATAAATATGGCGTTACTCGAATCAGGAACCAGCAATCAGCACAACCATGCAAATGCTTGGCCAAGACTACATGACTTGACGGGCGACGCATTAACTAAAATGTTGTAGCTGGTGGAGATTTGGTTTTTGGTATGGGGAGATTAACAAAATTGCGGACCTTTTAGCAGCAGAGGCAACTAGCTAGTACAAAATGGGTTAACGTCTTTGATGTTTGTTCACCAAATGTTGTCCAAACCTTGTAATAAAACTATTCGGCTGGTATAATATTTCTTGTTTCGGTGTGTCAAAATAATATCTAAATATAAAACTCTATTGTATATTTTATAGTGGGCCTTGACAAATTTATTATTTTATATTGTTATGTTCGATGTAATTTTTTAAATTTTATATTTGATAAATTACCATATCCTCAATTTTCTTAAGAAAGGTTAAAATAAATAAATAAATAAATAATGTTTTCTTAATTTTTATTCGCATAGTTTTAGAGAAGGCACCAACCATAAAGTTGAGTGGGGCAAAACTCTTTTTTTTTTTTAATAAATTTATTAATTACGTTATAAATTTCAATTAATTATCAATATTATATATATAATTAATCAATAATTATTATTAAAATAAATAAATACTCACATATTTCTAAAATTCAAACCCGTAATCGAGGGCCAAATTATTACTCATTTGGTTGGCGGCAATACTACTTGACATCAATCATTCGATTTTTATTTCTTGATGGAAGTTTGGAGAATTTCTAAGAGAGGACCAAAAAGGGGTAATCAACCAAAGAATGCGTTTTGATAAGGGATAATTACACTTTTTTTCTTCAATTTTGGTGTAATTACACGTAAATTTTTTATAATTTAAAAATTTATATCTAACATCATGATATTTACTTTTATCTAACAAATAAATTCATTCATTAGTCAAAATTCACCAAATTTGCTAGTATTATAATAAAAAAAATTAAATAAAAATTAATATTTACCCTTTGATCCGAAAATTTCTACAATAAATTGGGTAGGTCGTTGATATAGTTCCCTATGCATGATTCTGCTATAATCGATTCATTATTGACTTATTGCAGGTTAAATAATTTTTTTCTGACTAAATTACTATTATAATTGTGAAAATATACCTCCTCTCATGCATTAATGTGTGAAGATACATGAAAATAATTTGATCATAAAAATACTTATTTGACCTGTAATAAATCAGTAATAAGTCAAGTGGAGGTAAATATAGATTTTTTTTTATTTTTTTATTAATATCAGCAAGTTCGATAAATTTTGATTAACGGGGGGCTTTTTTGTTAGACAGAAGCAAACCTTAGGAGTGCTACACAATTTCCCAAACTACAAGAAGTTTATATGTAATTATACTAAACTTTATGGTAGGGGTGTAATTATCCCTTTTCATAATGATTATATATAATTTTTTTAATATATTTCAAATTTTATTACTTTTTACGTAGTAAATGATATATTCTGATGATAGCTAGGTTAAGAAATCATTTTTAAAGATCACAAATTCAAATTATAGAGGGATCATACATTCAAGATTAAGATAACTAGAACTTTACCAGACTAAGTAGAAATGCCCAAACACTCCAAAGGTTTGTGTTCTTTTACTTGAATGAGATTCTAATAACATTATCAATTACGGTAAATTATAACGAGTTTTTTTTTAAAATTTATCTTAATTATTATAAATATTTTTTAATTGTTCAAAAATTATAAATACTTCAAAAAATTAATAGTCGTTTAACAAATTCTCTCTTGTGACAGCGATTGATTCCAGAAAGTATTTGTAATTTTTCAAATAACGAAAAAATATTTATAATTCTGTCATAACTTCATAGGAATCCGTTGTAATTTACCCTAGCATTTATAAAGGTCACTCGATCCGTCTTAGATCAAAAGAGTTTAACTATCCATATTATATGTAATTGGTTCAAGTGTAACTCAACTGTAAACACTCAATTGTCTTGATGCTAAATATGTACTGTAAATCGCATCCATACATCGACATAATATCTTCATACCAATTTTGTATGGATTATAATTAAAATTTATCCAATATTCTTTTAATCTTTTTCTCCAAGTGTAAGATTGCAGGAATTGACATTCCGACCTAAGACTAGACACACAAAGGGGAAAGAAATACCAAATAAAATTCAAATCACATTTTGTTCAATTTATGCCTCTTCCTTAATAATATTATCAAATTGAATTTTTTACTTTAAATCCTGCTGTATCTTTTATTTCATTCAGTATACACACATTAAATATATAAATATGATATAATTGTATTTTATTTAAAAAAAATTATAAACTCGATATGTGTATATTAAATGGCATAAAAGATGCAAATAGCATTTGTAACATACTACGGTCTTGAGGCACAAGAACTGTTTCTGAATATTTGCTTACGGAGAATTTTTTGTCCAAATCAGATTTGACTGAACTAAATCAATTTAAAAGAACTGTGATATATTTATCAAGTGATTGACTACTTTTCTTAAATTATACATCAATTATACCATAAGTATATTGCATTTGTGTGGATTCTAGACCGTTCAAATCAGATTTGGGTTAAAATTTTCGGACCCTACAATTACTTTCACTTTTCACTGTACTGTTAAAGCCAATGGTCCAGAGTTTTACTATATCTTCCACGCTTCTCAGGCCACTGTATACTGTACTGTACTCCATCCTCTGCAAATATGAAATAACAATGCAATTCCTTTAACCTGGTCCCGAAATTTACCCCCCCAAAACATCATCATTGCAATTATACACTCCCCCGTATGCTCATCATTTCAAGTTTTCAATCAAGAAATTTACCCTTTTTGATTTGGTTTCTGTATATATAGTATCCGGGCCTTAACGAACATTCTGATTTCTGAATTCCAGGTTTTCTCTCACACTGAAACTCAGAGCTTCCCACTTATGGCGGAATCTGCTGAGACGAAAAAAGTCATAAACCCCAGAGTGGAAATCGACACCTCGCCGCCGTTCGAGTCCGTGAAGCAGGCGGTGGACCGGTTTGGCGGCAGCGGCCCCTGGATTCCGGCTCACTTGCTTCGTTTAGCCGCTCCTCATGTTAGTTTCTTGTCTTGAAAGCTTTTGTGCTGCTTGTTTGCTTCCTAATTTTGATTCTGGGACAGAAGAACTTTTAGTTTTGGGGAGGAACAGTATCGCTTGATGCATCGGGATGGCAATTTAAAAGTTTCAATTTCGTGATATTTGAGTTTCATATCATCATTTACTAAATTTATGGTTGTACAGGAAAACCAGCTCCGATCAGGTTTGGCCGAATTAAAATTAATCAGGTAGTGAGTGCATCGCCCGTTAGTTTATAGTTCAAGAAGAGTGATCACCGACGAGTGTGATATTACTTGTAATATAGTTATCGTAATGGTAGTAAAACTTGATGTGGGTTAAAAACTTATAAATTACTTAAATGAAAGGTGATGACATCATTATTAAGTGAAATGCTGACAATCTAACAGTTTGTAATCTATTTGGCTGTATACATGCAATGGAAAGGTGAAGATGACACCCTTTCGACGATGATTATCATGTAAGTAAGGTCTTTTTATTAAGCATAAATTGTGGGTCGAAAACTTGTTCACTCAACAGTATGCATGATTGTTTTCGTCTTTTTAATTAAACAATTGATCTTGGCACAGGATTTTCTAATATAAAAATAGTAGAGAGCGTATTATATCTCCTACTCGTCAAGATCGGTTGACGAATCCTTCAAGCGCAACTCATTGATCTTAATTTTAGTAGCATCATTTGTAATGCAATCACAGTACTTCAAACATGTGGCTATACCGGCGATCTTATAATTGTAGATTTATCCATTTCAACTGTGCTCTGAATTCTATGCCATGAGGAGATTGATCGAGTCTGATCAAATCTAGTGTGGACTAGTCCTACTTGCATTGATTAATTAATTAGATATAATAAGAGTTTCAAATTGGCATGGTTGCTAGTTTCTATAGTAATGCCGCCTCTAACGATGTTTGATAGTTTTCTGGTTCTAGACTCGTCGGCAGACAGTTTGTATTGGGGTGCTAGGTTTTTATGGCTGCAGTTAGTTTGTTTTGTTCTTTTCTGATGCGCTTACAAGTCACAGGGATTTTTCATTGGTTGCAGAATGATGTCGTCTTTGACGCAGAGAAAATGGAGGAACAGAGAGTACAGTTGGAGAGGGACCTGATCATGAAAGAGCAGGAAACACTTCATGTCTTGAAAGAACTGGAAGCAGCCAAACGACTTGTCGAAGATTTAAGAGTCAATCTGGTACCTGAGTTCTCCTCCTGCATGGATAGTCCCAACGAGTTCCTGTCTCCCGGTTTGATGTTCGTGGAGTTGAATCAGGCAAAATCGAACCTTAACAAGACGTCAGACGATCTTGCTGTAATTCAGGCGTCTGTTGAGTGTCTGAACAGGAAACTGCGGAGAGATAAGGTTTTGCTTGAGAAGAGAAGTAAGATGCAAGTACAGTGTTGTCAAGGAGCCTTGTCTTTAGATGAAAATCATCGGAGAAATCCAGATGTCAACAACACAGTAGAAGTTTTGATGACTCTGTCTGAGGAGCTAAAGCAAGCAAATTTTGAGGCCGAGCAGTTCAAGAAGATGACAGAAGCCTCAAGATATGAGGTGATGAAGGCGATGGCGGAGATAGAACGAACGAAGAACAGTATCAAGATGGCGGAAATGAGGCTAAACGCAGCCAAGAAAATGGAAGAAGCTGCTAAAGCAGTCGAAGCTATCGTGCTTGCTGAGAGAAGGGCTCGTTCCAACGGTGAGAATTCAGAGGATGGTTTTGTGCAAAAATCTGATGGAATAACTCTTTCGTTTGAAGAGTACCACGCTCTTACTCATAAAGCAAAACAGGCCGAAGAGCTGTGCAAAACCAAGTTTGTTGACACCAACGGCCTTTCTCAGGTCGATGAAGCCTGTCAGCTCGAAGAGCCTGTTTTGGAGAAATTTGAGGAAACCGTCAAAGAAGACGAGCAATGCCGAGAAGGGGATTTGATCAACCAAGAAGGGTCTCATCGCTCAAATGTCATTGTCGAGGATTGCTTTTCTAGTACACATGTGGAGCACGGCCCCACACGACGGTCTGGAAATAACTCTGATAAATTCAAGTTTAAGAATAGAAATACAGCTAGTCTCAATGGAAAGGAATCATGTGTAACCAAAGAGAAGCCGACTCCCGGTTTTAGAACCACTTCAATTGGGGACGTCCTGAGTAGGAAGTTGATTCTACAAGACGATGTGGTGGTCGGAAGGCACACGGAGAACCATACTGAAACACGACGTGTTTCTTTGAGCCAAATGCTGAAGGAACAGAGCAGACTTATATTACATCCGAGCAAACGAACAGGAGACAGGAACGTCGAAAAGCAATACTTTGTGCAGAGGAAGAAGTTTGGGTTCATTCAAGTGCCGATTCCCATTAAGCAAAGCAAGAAAAAAGGTCAGCCTCTGAATGTGAGGTGACGAGGTTCCAAGTCAAATAAACTCTAGTACATAGTATTTCTAGTTTTCTCGTTGTTCGTTTCCCTATGTTGTTTCTTTTGATTTTGTTCAGATGGGGTGTGTGAATTGTGATGATTCTGTATGATTTTACTATATAGCCTAGAGCGATTAATGCTGCTTGAGTTAAACTCTTTGTTGCCCAGCTAAAGTCTAAAGATGATATTCCTTAACAGCACACCCACAAAATAGCTCCATTTCTTCCTTATTTGGATGATCTCAACGATTTGGAGAAAGGATTTTAAATGAATTTAAAATTTATTACAATGCCACAAAATATAAGAATTTGAAATTCTTTCGTACTATAGATACAGCACAACATGAGGAATATCGTTTTACATCCCATCCCTTCAATTATTTATTTTTTATTTTTGACTAATACCCAAAAATAAATTACAATAATCCATCTCGATACACTGAGCAACACTTCAATTCAACAAACACATTTATATGACTAACAACGATAAATAAATTATAATAACTCATATTAAGTGCCACAAATACCCACATATTTGGATTAAACTCATGATCTCGAACTTATTCATGAGACATCAACTTTAGACTTAACAACTAAATTAAGACATCATGGATCCATCCTTAAACTATTCCACATTATACTTTTTCAACTACAATTTTTAAATAAAACTTCAGATTCAGAGGTCTTGGCCCATAAATCTCAAAACAACCAGGCCCAATTTTAGATTCGGAGCATAATAAACAATTCAGCCCAAAATAACTACAGTTCTAATCCAATCCATTTTTAATTTAGTGGCTCTTGGTGCTTTCAGAAACTTCTTGGATTTGTATTTGAACGTTACAAGTAGACATATAATTTTTTACTATAATTAATTATTACGATAAAATAAAGAAACAAATAAAATTATATCGAGTATAAGTTAATTATGGTTCTACAATAATTATTAGTTGTTGTTTCTACAAGTAAGACCAAAACGTTAATTATAGCTAAAATCATGATAAATTTCTTGGCCATAGTTAAAAATCACAACAAATATTGATTAATTATAGTAAAAATTTTAAGTTTCGCATCGACTTTGTTTGACGGTAGTTAATAGTATTGATTTATCTTGATTTTTCAATCATGGTCATTTATTGTATTGCGAAAAATTATTTTTTTTAATAACACGTAGAATTTAGAAAAATAATTTAAAATGATTCCATCGTAAATGAATTTGAATCCATGATAATGTTACTAAAAATAGCTCAATACAAGAATTGAAGGACTGTAAATCATTTGCAACATGTAATTATGCAGACATGTAACGTGGATTTGTCATTATGGGCTTAAAATTTTTATCTCTAAATTCATTAATCCAACTACAATATGAGATAACCGATGAGAGTTTGGCATGATAATTTAAATTAAAGTCCTATAAATAAATAAATATGAGATTATAAGCTCAAATTTTAATAAATATTAATATTTATCCCATTTTACGTGAGTTTGTTGTTACTTATTATTTTTATAATTTGACTGTTATGGAGGAACATATTTAAACATTGATTGATATCTTGAGATTAAGATATAATTAAATTTTCTCTAGAAATTAAAATCCAGATGGACGCCCTAACATCTCATGCATTTGCTCCAAACTCATCTTTGTAGCACAATTTGTCAGGTTCACTTATTTGTATACTATGGCTATAAATATTATAAAAGTATTTATTATTTTATATCCGAAAATTAATATATGTAATCAGTGTATGATTCAAATAGAGTGATCATTCATAACAAATACAATAATAGGCTCTTTGTCATTCATTAAATCCAACTAAATTTGATTTGAGTAAATACGATGATATAGACCGTTATCTAACATTGATTGCAGATGAGGAGTTTGAACGACTTATTAGTTCCAATGTCTCCTCTACCTTGTTTCAAGTATTATTCAACAGTATTATGAAGGAAAAAAAAAAAAAAAAAGGTCTAGACGCTACCAGGGTCTTGAGGGAGTTGGGTATGATTTTGAATATTATTTGATAGAATGAGTCTCTTATGAGTATAGGTCTAGATAGGGTCTTATCCTATCAATTGACACTCTTACCTTATGAGATACTTTTTTAGGACAAAACTATGAGAAAAGACAATATCTGGCACGATGCACCACCTATAGAGCTGTAGTAGCTCGAATTCTTCATCTACGATCAATATAGAACATTTACTTGCACCATAAAAATTTTGAATTAATTTTTTTTTTATGTTTTATAACTTCAAACCTACAATCATATAATTATAAAGTCTATATCAATTACTTGGAAAAATTGTTAGGGAAGTGTTCACATCCATGGTTTAAACCAAGCAACTAATTCTGTCCTACTATTATTAATTTTATCTTTTTAGGCCCAACTCATATTAAATCATCCTTCATTTCAGTTCAGTGCCAGTCCCACCTTCCCAAACTGCCCCTCCACACGCAATAGGGTTCGTTCTCCAGAGAAGGCTACTTTAGGTTTTTGCAAACTTGGTTAACGTGTTTCACGACACGTTTACCTCTATAAATAATGAGCACGACTTTAACGTGTCGCGCTTTGAGAGGTGGAGACTTTTTCGACTTTTGAGTCTCCAGCGGGCAATCTTTGGCCTTCTCCACCAAAGTTTCTTCATTTAATTATTGCACCCGCCCCCCCCCCCCCCCCCACCCCCAAGCTCAATTTAGTCTCCCTCCATCACCAAGTAAAATAGCATTTCTTTGAAAAAAATATATATGTATATATAAAATAAATTATAATTATTTTTTTAAAATTTATCATAATTATATATTTTTTATTATTTAAAAAATTATAAATATTTTCTGAGTTGATTATTACGAGGGGATTTGTTAAAAAATTATTAATGATAAAAGTATATGTAATTTTTTCAAACAATTAAGGGGTAATTGTAATTATGATAAATTTCAGTAGAGCTAATTTATAATTTTTTAAGGATAATTATATTCATCTTTCTTGAGGTTTGGTATAATTACATGTAGATCCCCTATGCTTTACAATTACAGCTAATACCCTTGAAATTTGTTTCTGTCAAACAAACAAGTTCTCCATTAGCGAGAATTCACTGAATTTGATGATATTAATAAAAAAAATTGAATAAAAATTAATATTTATTCTCGATTGATTTATTACTGATTTATTGCAGATTAAATCAGTGAGGGTAAATACAGATTTCTTTCTTTTTTTTTTGTTAATATTTGTAAATTTGGTGAAATTTAATTAACAAAAATAATTATTTATTAGAGGGGGAAGGGGGTTGGTTGTAAATATTATTCACAGTGTTGCTAGCCTACGGAAAGGCGCACGTTAACAATCCAGCAGTACGACGCATTGAGTCGCATGTATAAATGCGCGTTCTCAAACTTATTTCGCAGTGCACTGGGGGCACAGTATAGGCTGGAGCGTAGCTTTCAACTTCAATGGCGTGCCAGGAGCAGGGTCCACGGAATCCGCCGTGGTCCTGACGGCGGCGCATTCCAAAAATGGTTGGGGCTTTTGATTCTTTCTATTTTTTCACTTCATTGTTTGATCTCGTCCGTGGGTTTTCAGTTTATTATGTTTTGTATGTATTACCTGCATGGAATATATACGTTTAAGAGAGTATGTAGAATGTGATGCATTTTCGCAGTGAGAGTTGTGGGATTTGTGTGGAGATCGCTTACATGATATATACGAGAGTGAAATCAAAAAAATTTCCCCTTGATTCTCGTTACTATATTCAAGTGATGTTTTTTTACCTTTTTTTCCATTTTTTGGCAATAAGAATTATGTAATTTTGGTGGGTTTTCGGAGTCAGGTTATGTTCGAGGGTATTGATTTTTACTAGTTTTCTGAATGAATCTGGATTGATGTATTTTCCATGATCTGATAATTTGCTTTTTTTCCTTTTGAATTATTAAGCTAAATTAGGTAAATCTGTTGTGACTACCCACCTAAATTGTCCTTTTTTTTTTCTGCACCAAGAATTATGGGCCAGCTGCGTCAATCCATAATACACTCCCATATTGCCTAGCAGCTCATAATATATCTGCATTGTGTGGCGATCTCCACGCTCTCAATGGAGTTTGAACTCATTATAATCGATAGATAATTGTGGATTTAACACTAGATTACTGTACTGATTGTCGAATTCATTTGATATGAATTGTATGGAAGCTATTAGATTGAATTGTCATGCTGGTTTGTTGTGGATTCGTATTATTTTCTGCAGAATAGAAGTTTTTAAATATGGTTTGATTATAAAGTAAGAGCTTTGAGCAATGCTGAATGTGCTTTAGCCAGGTGGGATATTTTCTATGCACGTTTCTTGGGTTCTTTATTACTAGATTTCCCCTCTATCCCTTGGAATATGCATCACTATATCATGTTTGTTGCTTTTTTCAGGGAAGAATTTGTACAGACATTTAATCATGTAAAATGAAGTTGAGATGGATACGAAGGATTTGAGGGACCAACAAAAGAGGTATGGGTTTGAATTTGCGGTCCCTTTTTACTATATGGGATTTATTCATTTTTGAAATATCAATTACGGAGTTTCATCAGAATTGACTGCTTAAAACTTAAGAGTTCGGATCGACCCACAATAACAACGTATTGTGGTTTTTTGGATATAATTTCATGTTATGTTCTTTGATCATTTCTTTCTTTTTGTTAATTAATTTGCGCCGTAGTTTTGATGTGTCGCTTATTACATTGTGGGCATGATTTTAATCATTGAAACTGCAAGGATTATAAGAGACTTATCTTATGATTCTGAAACCTCTGGTGATTTATTCTGACTCTTAAGAAATATTGCATCTTTGCCCGTCGTATTCTTGTACATGTGTACATTGCGTGTGTTTCGGAATTTAAATAAGCTTGAGCTCTAAACTTATGGGTTAATTACAACTATCTTCTTGGACTATGTCTGTTTTCTGTTTTAAAATACCAACACTTTCCCAAAAAGTTTATAAAATTAAAACAGGTATGGGTGGTAATGCTGATTTCTATTTTCAGAGGATATAATTGTTCTGCTGTGATTTGCTTGATATTTTATTTCATCTCAATGAGGAAAAGTCAAGTAAATAATAATTAAGTTGAGATGGACATTATTCCTTACTATGGATTTGAATGCGAGACAAAATACAATAATGGTTCTGTAAAATGTGTTAAATAAGATATAAACCATAATAATTGGAGTTAATGCCTAAAATCTGTTTATATGTAATTAATGTGAAATGAGATGAGATAAAATGAAAAAGATTTATATAAGCAAAACTACAATCTATCTTAATTCCAAAGCGGAGATAAGTCAAGTCTTTTTATTAACAAAATCATTTAGAAGGGGTGTCTTTATACTTCTTGAAACCAAAATGAAAATGATGACTAGTTGATAAATATACTGATGTTCGTTGGAGATCATTGTAATCAACCCTAGTTTTATCTGCTTTATTCATGTCCTACCAATGCATAACTGAAATAAGGGTCTGTTATGACACAGGTAACGAGCAAGCGCCTGAACAACAAAGAAAGCTTGTTGAAGATGTGGGTACGTAGTTTACCTGGTTTTTCTCATTTACACCAATGGAGAAAAACTTTCTTGCAATGGGTGAGTCCACAACTATGGGTTTGAAACTCCTCCATTGCATGCAATGTATAATCAGAGGCAAGTCATGTTGGCTATTGTAGATAATCCTTGAAAGGAGTTCATTTAGTGATGTACATATCAAGAAAGGGTGAAGCCCTTGAAGAGATTAGTAGGTCTGAACATACCTATGATGAACATTTTGTTTGGATTCTTGTAGCTTGTTTTTGTTGTATATGTTACATGTTTTCTCCTCTTAGAATCAAGTTTGGATGGCAGCCAATGTACTATGTGAAAGTGTGGATGATGTTGGCGGTGGACTACGATGGATTTTAAATTGTTTGAATTTAATGGGTTCGATTTGTTACAAAGTCAATCATGTTAATGTGAAATTTTGATATTGATTAATGGTACAGATCTGTGTTTAACATTCAATTAACGATATATAAAATGGATTAAGATGTAGTGTTTCTTGTTAGATTTTCTATTATACAAAAATTACGTTATTTATTTTATTCAAAAAACGATTTTATACATATGCTCGTTGGAACGGAAAATGCAACATGATTTCAAATAAAAATATTCAATTAATTTTTAAGTTAAGTCTAATTTACACAAATATAATCTGTCATTGAAAAATTTCAAGTTCAACCTCTGAAATTGTCATTGTAATTTTACATCAATACCCCTATTAGGGGAAGAAACTTAAACAAACGTCATATGATACATCAAGGGGGTGACTTAGTAATTCTGCAATGCACATGAATATTTATATAATTACCAGCAAATTGTGTCTTTACAAGATTTTCATCTTGGTCAAATAATTATATAATGCAAAAGTCCAACATTATGTCATAATGTACATTAATTGTTATTATATTCTTCATTGAACGCAATTAAAAAACAACCTAACAATTGTTATGAAAATTAAATAATTTGTCACATACGAACTGTACTTAGATCAACCATTTTTTTTTTTGGTTAAAATAAATAGTTTTAAAGCCTCAATTTTATTATTGTGGCAAACCCCCATTGGTGTTTTCCTAAATTAATGCATAATTGTATAATTTAATCATTGTTTCAAAATTTATACGTATTCTAAGACCTATAACTATATCTACTATCATCTGATCCAATATTGTTACTAAAATATTTATTTCATAAAAAAATAATTAAATAATTACAAACACACAAATTATCAATTTCTATTTTCTTTTCAATTCAGTTTTTTTTTGGGCCTTGTAAAATAAACAAACACCCAAAGCGAAGCCCACCACAGAAAAGTGAGGTCCAATTATTTTGGATACGACAGATTACAATCACTTTTTTATAAAGTTTGATAAAATTACAAATACCTTTTCACTGTTTGAAAAATTATAAATAATTTGATTTAACATCGCCTGACAACAATCCATTCTATTAAGTTTTTCATTTTTGTGGTAAATTGATCAAAATGCCCTTTTAAATTATAAATTATATATACATATTCTATAATTTTCTAAAAATACTTTTATAAACTAATATTCCCTCTAAATTATTTATTTTATCCATATTCCAAATATATATATTTTTAAAGATTTTCAACAAGAGTAAAATAGTAATGTCCACTTCACCGTCTATGAGATATATTATTATTTTTCAATTGAGAGGGTATTTGTAGTTATACCAAATCTCAAAAGGCAGTATTCTGGTCTATATTTTTTGATATAATGTGTCTCGTAATATCAAAAATACACATGATGTGTCATTCTTGCTATATACTGTATCATCCAGCTAGATTTAATTTATTTTTTAACCTATAAGACTAGTATAAATCGATAAACTATGAGTCTGATACCTTATTCATGGACCGGGTCAACCCGGCTTCTCTAATAGGAGCATTATCATTATTATTGAAATGTTTATTTTCATAAAAAATAATTAAATAATTACAAACACATGTCAATTTTCTTTTTTTCTTTTTCAATTCAGGTTTTGGGCCTTGTAAAATAAGCAAAGGCCCAAACCGAAGCCCACCACAGAAAAGAGAGGTCCTTTATTTTGACGAGACTTCCAGAGCTCGTGACCCCTAAAAATGGAGAATGCCGTGAGCTTCAGAAGCTCCTCTCTACTTCCCCTCAATCCGACGTCGTTTCCCTCTCATCTCCCAACTGAGCTCAGATTTTCGGTACTTCTTTGTCCGTAACTCTGTATTTTGCTTTTACTCTTGATTGTTTCCTTGTTAAGGCGACGTTGATCTGTTTGAACAGAGGTTAAAGCGCTCAAGTTCAGAGGAATGGCGTCGAGATAAACCACTGAGGATAAGGAAGGCTTTTGGGTCGGATGAAAATGGGCAGCTTGATGGGTTTCCTAATATGCCCAACAAGATTTTCATGGAAGAGGTGATTTCTGCTCTTTCTCTATTTTCACTGAATTATTTGAGTTTTCTTGGTGTAATGGCGAAAGAAATGGGATTTCTCGTTGTTTCCTTTCAGTTTCTGAGCTTTTTGGATTTGGGTTCCCGTCAAATTTGCATCTTTTTTTATCAAGTTGGATTGGATTGTTTTAAGTGCTTATATAAGTTTGTGATTTTAGTGTAGACATGTGAATAACTGCACTCTAGACTTATTTTCTTTAATTTCTTTCAGGTAATTGGAGCTGAATATGGGGAGGGTTTTGAGACATTTAGACCTGAAGGTCCCCTTAAAGTTGATGTGGTGAGCTTCATATTATAATTCTTTGTATCTTGCATTGCTTATCCTCCATGTGTTGAGTTACTTGCAAACAGCTGTCTTCTTATGTTAGATGTCTTCTTCATGAAACTTTATAGTTGTTTTATTGTTATTGTTTCATGCTAGGACTTCTTGAATGATAGAATGCAAGAAGGATTTCTCCAAAGAATTCGGTATGCCATGAAGCCTGATGAAGCCTATGGCCTCATATTCTCTTGGGACAATGTCGTGGTAAAGCTTTGAATTATAATCATGCGCTCCTTATGCAGTTCCCTATACTGGCAGCAATTCGTATTCATTCCTTAATTGTGCTACAGGCAGATACTCGAGGTCTAAAACTGCATGCTTGGGGACAACTTGCATCTGAAGAAGGTATGCAGCATTCCAATCTTAGGTCTCCCGGCTGTCTCTGGGTGCAAGTCAATTAATTTATAGAACACTCTTAAAGTTGCGGTCTTTAAATGCATTAAGACACTAAACCATGGTATTGGTTATTAGTTAAGACAATCGCTGCTGAATATTTTTGTGTACCTCTGGATGGCGACCTGGCTTGGCAGATTTTAAGAGTGCAAAAGCATGAGCTGACAGTTAGGAATAAATCCACAGTCCAGTTCTTGAAAGGAGGATGAACAGTGTATATTAGGATAAATGTATTTCTGAGAATTTGGATTCAGTATGTATCTGAAATAAAAAAACAATATAAAAAATATAAATGTACCATTGTTCCCTTTGTAGTAAAGACAAGTACTAGTGTCAACACAACTTAAACTTGGAAGTTTGAACTGTTTCCTAGGCTTTCTATCTAAAATGGAGAGTTAGCTCGTTTTTGTCAGTGCTATAGCAAGAGTAAAAATGCACTATAGAGTTGGTGGGTTACAAAGACCTGTTCCTACTTTAAGCCTGAAGAGGGGGTTGTTTCTTTTCGGCAATGCTGCTTGATGGATGCGTACTCATAGAAATTGAGTTAGCAGGTTTAACTTAAATTGTTTCTATATTCTAAAATGCGATCAAATATAAAAGGTTTCCATGCACTTTAGGCACCAGGTTTTCTAAAATTTGTACAGGCAATGCAAAAATGTTTAGTACCACTGAAGAAGGTAATGATTTGGTATTGAGACAAAGGAGATTGCCATTCAATGGTTTCACTTTCTTTAACATGTCCAGCAGGAGATTCCATACATTGATAGGATGATAATTAACCAAATAGCTCTATTATCCTGGCATTCATACCGATTTTGACTAATTACAATTATTGTGCAGGAAAGGAGATTCCTGGAGATGACAATGTGCAAAGATTTTTGCTTTATGCGGGTGCTGATCATGTTCTACGTAAGGTCTGGAAATCCAATATTTATGTTTTCTCTACATTTGCCTCTGACACTTAATTGTTAATTAAAACCTAGTGCGTTATTTATTGCTTTATACCTGAGGATGGATGTCTTGTTTTGTGACAAAATTTTAGGTATTGCTCTGGGGAAAAGCTGAAGATGATATAGACAGACTGAAGTCCAGGCTCTCTCAATTATATTATGAAAATCTCCTGAAAGTAAGATTGTGCGAAATATTTTTATGTGGATCTTGTTTTATCTTAGTCAGATGCCAACTAAACATTTTTAATTTTTCTTTAGCTCTCGGAACCTGTGGAAGGGGTAAATGAATGGTTGGATGCTGTAGCTACATCTCGCATCCCCTGTGCAGTTGTTTCAAGTCTTGACCGCAAAAGCATGGTTGACACTTTAGAGCAAATGGGCCTGAAAAAGTATTTTCAGGTTGCTCTCTCTCTCTCTTTCTCTCTCACACACACACACATGCTCACACATATGAATAATGTTTTAGAATTGATGACTATGTTATTACTGATAATAGTATTGATACTTCTATTCAAATTTTTTATTCTTGTGTTTGCTTATCTTCTATGATAGTACTGTTAGCCTGTTATCTTGTATGAATCCCATTAGCTGTTAATGCATATGATCTCAACTTAAATCAATGTCATTGCTCGTTTTGATTATATCTTTATAAATTCCATGGGATGAATGCCTTGTTGGGTAGGTTTCTTTGGAGATGCTTAAAAAGGAAAGGATCTGTCCATTAGTTAGAAGTTAGGAGACCTTCCTAGACTGCTGGAGAGATCCGACAATTGACATATAAAATGCCCAATATGGATTCCATGTTATTTCTTGATAACTCAAATGCATTGAAAGTTGTCAGAACAGTATCTGTGCAAAGATGGCTAAATTTTCTCCTCTTGGACTTGCAGGCCATTGTGTCTGAGGAAGATGGTATGGACTCCATTGCTCATAGATTCCTTTCAGCAGCTGTGAAGGTACGTCCAGCTGTGATTGAGAGCGATCAGTGGGAATGGAAAAACAATTATCACTATGATATAAGACGTCCTAGAAAACAAACAAGGCCATGAATTAGTTAGCATTATTTGACCTGACAATTGTCTTTGCAGTTGGACCGAAAACCCTCCAAGTGTGTTGTATTTGAGGATGATCCCAGGGGAATAACCGCAGCTCACAACTGCACTATGATGGCTGTAGCTTTAATCGGTGCTCATCCAGCGTATGTGTCTCAGGAATAATTCTCAGTTTGGCATTAGTCATTAGAAATCTCGATGCATTAGTCTGCATGAACGAGAACGGCAAATCTTTTTCATGCAATGCTGTTATCTTGTGCTAGGAAGATAAATCGCAAAATAGAAAAACCGATTGTTTCCTGCAAAACCACTGTCGTTTTATGTACCAAAACGCTAACATGTAGTTTGAAATGCAGGTACGATCTTGGGCAGGCTGACCTAGCGGTCGGCAGCTTTAACGAGCTTTCAGTGATCAATCTGCGGAGACTGTTTGCTCATAAGGGGTCGACGTTTATGGACTTGCAAAAGCAAGTAATAGAGAAAACTCCTAGACGGAGGAAGCTGACTACTGACACCATCTTCTGATACATCGCCTCGTCTCAACTCTTGTACATTCCTTGTAATTAAGGGCTCATCTCTTGTATTTTTCTCTTTGAACTCCGATTTTCTTATATTTTCTGGATTCTTACAGAAAGATACAATCGACAAGAAATGTATAGAAAGCTTGTTATCAATCTCAGGTGTATATAATCGACACACAACTTTCTTCATGAGTATTTATTTATTAAATTTCTGTATCCCAAATGTGTAAAAAGACAGATGTTATGCCTTTGAATTCAGAATTAATTTTAAGCATTTATTTAATTTTATCATGGTCATTTTTTAATAATATAAGTAAATTTATGTCATTTTAATGTATATAAACGAAGACTTGTGTGCATAGTACTTGTAGATTTATATTCAACCCAAAAGCAAAGTAGTTTAATCAAATTTGAATCTACAGATATTACATTATGAATTTTCAATTTTCACTCACAAATTATCTGAATTTGTCTACATATTTCTAAATCCAAATGATTTTAAACTTTTTGATAGATGCCTATTTTGTCACATAATTATCGGAATAATGTTTTCTTTATTTAATGTTAAATACTTCTAAACTTGATGCAATATTAAATAGAGAAATTGAGCCAAAAGAGTGAAAATGAAAAACAAATATAAAAGAAGAATGAATGAATGTCATTGTTGTATTGATGACAACAGAATCGAGCATGATCCCATCTTTTCTAGATCTACACGTCACCAAAGTTTCCCTTTTTCATACGAAGCAATTGATTTAAAATCAATACTTTCACAAGTATTAGTGTAGAAATTTAATTTTATTGGATTAGACACCTATTAATTTTCAATTGTAATTTTGAATTATATTTATTGATAAATTTAATTTTTCTAATATAAACCCATTTAAAATAATTTTGGTAATATTTGCTTAAGATTAAATAATACCAATCCAAAGTTGACTAAACAAAATAAATACTAAAAAAGAGAATTTTAAGAATTTGTGTTTAAGACTGCTTTGGTCTCCTAAACTTTATTTTAATTTTAATTCTTTTCTCCAATCCTTTTTCCTTATGTATTTGTCTCTCTCAATTTCTTTTTCCCTTTTTCTCTTAGGGGCCTTAAAAAGACGATTAAATCGGTCGAATCGAACCAAATCAAAAATTTAATTCGAATTAAAAATCGAATCAAATTTTTCGGTTTGCTTTTTGCTTTTTTTTTTAAAATTAGTTTTTTCGATTCGATTTATTGGTCACTGTTCGATGACCGAACCGAATTGAATAACTGATTTTTTAAATATTATATTAAATAAAAAAATATATTATTATATATCTTATATATTATATTATTATATATCTTATATATTATATTATATTACATATTAATATATTACCCCATATATATAGATAGTGTCGATAGTAGAGAGAAAAAAAAAGGAAGACGAAACGCAGCGGAACGGCAGAACAGAACACAAGAAGAAAAAGAGAGAACTGACAAGAGAAACGGCGACACGCGACCTCCTCCACTCTCCAGCCGGCGGCGGAGCTCTCTTCATCAGTCTTCTCCATCAGGTAGGTACTTTGCTTTCTTACAAAGAAAAGGAAGTTCAAAAAATTTGACTTACAATTTTTTGCTTTGAAGTTGTTTGATGAAATGCCTAATAGAATTTTTTTTGTTTTTTTTTGTTTGATTCATTGATTGTGTGCTTGAGTTTGTATTAAAGTGATTTTACACTGTCAGATTTGCAAGTGTTGAGGTTGAACTTTGAAGTGATTTTACAATTTTTTAGGTAATTAGAACCACTTCCTTACGATTGAAATTTTGCAAAAGTTTCCGGGCTTATGAATGAATTGATTGTCTGTGTGTAACTGATGATTTGGAACAGTGGAGTGTTTTCGTTTTGTCAAAATTTGTGTTTCTGTTAGTTCTACAAGCCTAATGCAGCATTGCAGCAAGCTGTAGAAAACCGAATTTTTTGGTTGTGCAAAAACTTTCTGGTTCTAAAGTAATTTTGGAGAAGTACTAAGACTGTGTTCTTATTGCTCCCTTCACGATTCTATTTCTGTTCAGGTTTTGTGAAAATTGCTCATCGATAAGTGACGATGGTGGAGAGTTTTGAAGGCGTTCTAAAGAAGGAATGGTGTAGGGAAGATCTTAAAGTTTTAACATCCCAGATTAAGGAGCATGAGTCTCTCCTCAGACTCAAACGCAGGTAAACCGACTTCCATTGTTTTTCTTCATTGTCGAAATTGATTTCTTGTTCTGTTTTTCATGGCATAATCTGATGAAAGAAGTCCCAAAATTTACATTGCAGGTGGTTGATGGATTTACCATTATCCATAAGTGAACAAAAAAGAGTAGAGGAAACACTTCCTCCTGAAGATAAGTATGTGCAAGTTCTTCTTCTTCCCCCCTTCTCCCCCACCCACCCTCACACTATTGTATTCTTCTTTTACTTTATTGGACATGATCAGAGTGAATTAGTTGAATCATCTATTGTTGGATTTAAAATATTATGCTTTATATATGTAATACTTCATTCCAGTTAATAGCTCAAGATTATTTCACTGTCAAGAGCTCAAGGAATCAATAGAAAGGAATAAGTAGAATTGTGTGAATAACATTATCAAGTTTAATGCAACTGAAGTACTTGTTTAAGTTTTTGGCAGTTGACATCTGTTGGACAACGATTAATTTGCTTAATTGTTTATCTTGGTGGCAATATGTAGTCTCTTGGAAAAAAATTTCCCAACTTGACATAAACTTACATGCGTAGAGATTTTTTCATGTTCATGCTGCGTTTTGTCTGTATATCTAATTTTGAATGCTTTTAGTGGAAAAAAAGATTGAGATTTCTAGTGCCTATAGTAGCTGAGTGGTAGTTAATGTGTTTTCATAGGAAGCAGAGTCTTCTGCCATTTTAAGTGCAAAGCTAGTTGTATCCTTCATGTGACTAATCAAATATAGTCTCCAGAATGTCACCTCCATGTTACGTCGGAATCAAGATTCTGCTCGATAAGGACTTGAACATAAAAAATCTGAAAAGTCCCTGTTTTAGGGTGCTATGCTCTATTATGTGCTTTGTTCTAGTACTGGAGGTTTCTGGTTTGTCTGCTTACTTCAAACTTAGGCATGCCTAAGGAATTTTTGACATTTGGGTATTTCTTGTAATGTTCCCGCCCTCTTGCATCTCTTGTTATATGTAGTTTTTCGGTAATCAGAAACTTCTCAATGATTTTGAGTGAAATAGATGCAACATTTCTTACTTCTGTTTTATTTGTTTTCAGGATGTTGCCCGAGTCATTACTAAGGGAAGATGATGTGAGTTTTCTGTCTGTGCTGAGTTACAGCACTTGATCTCAATCCAATGATTTTCGTTTATTAACACCATAGTTTGCAGTATTCTCATATATTGATAAACAATATCCTAATAAAAAATTCAGCATCGATTTAGATAACAACATATGTCAAGACGTGTTCTTGATGGTCTGATGGACTATGTCAATAGGAAGGATCTAATAAGAGAATAAAATTTGAAGACACCGTTGATGATACTGAGTTTCTAAGGAGAATAGATTTTGAAGGTCTTGAACAAGCAAGAAGGTCCTGACTTGTGAACAAAGTTCCCTGAGATGTGACTTGGTAATGGAATCGGTTGATTCTCTGTAGAATAGAGAACAGGTGGAATATGTGTAATTATGGCTTTGCAAAAAGGAAATGAATAGTACCAAGAATGACCGAGGAATCTATGAGTAACTCTTGGAATCTTTAGGCAGCAACATCAGGGATCAGAGCACACAGTCTTAGAAAGCTTGTAATATGGCAGAAAAATGAATTGGTCATTTCTGTTTAGATCTTGCATCTTACATCTTATTATGGCTGCATACATGTACGTATATGAAGGGGGCATATTTGTGCGTACTTGGGGTTATTTTCACTTATTTCCTATAAGATCCTCTTTACTTGATTGCAGGTAAGCTATGAGGACATCAGAACTTGTATAGAAATAGGGTTTGGAGCCCATGACTATAGTAAGGAACCCCATTGTTTGGAAGAGGATTTGCGAGTATTTGATTCACGTTATGGTCTTCAAGATATATACTTACTGTTGGATGTTATGACCAATAAAGGTTTATATTCTTTTGTTGAGATACTCACTGGGGGATTGATTAAATTTGAGAAAACAAATTGGAGTATGAAGAGGACAATTAAAAAATTGCTCCCAGAAGTTATTGCTACCAAGAATGATAATTCCAAGAAAAAACTGAAACAACTTTTTCTACTATTGTTGGACGCGAAAAATTTTCGTGGGAATCAGCTGGTACGCTCAATTGCTTCTGAAGCCTATCGTGCAGCTGCTGTCAAGGTACTGGATGGACTTGAGGACTTCCCTTTTAGAACACTGATTGCAATGCATAGGAAGCTGAAAGGTGTCAAGGGTTACATCCCTTCCATGCAGTCCCAAAAATCTAGAAGGGGACGTGATAGTCTAATCAGAGTAATCAAGAAAATGTGCATGAAGATGCTATCTGACCTTGGTAATGTGAAAGAGCCCGCAGAACCGTTGGCTGGGGCCCTAGGAGTTGCAGGCTTAACATTGAAGCTAATAATGAACTGTCCAGGTGTAAGAGATTTCAGGAAATTTTCGCCAGAAACTGAGGCATTACATAATGATATAGCAAAAGCTATTCATTTGCTTGATGATTCAAAAAGAGTGAGCTTGATAGAACTCAAAAAAGTGCAGTTTTTGCTGGATCCTAATTCTGAATTGTCTGTTAGAAGTCTACGGATGGCTGTACGGAATTTATTGACTGAATACCTTTTTGAGTGCAGTGATATGGAAAAGGTCCCTGATTGTTTAGTAGAAACTCTTGACATTATTAATAGAAGATCTCAATTTTCATCTCGTAAAAAACATTCCTCTTCCAAAATTTATTCATCTCCTCAAGAATTAATGAAGGAGGTAATACAGAAAGAGGTAGAGCATGTATTGGCTATCAGTGCTCAAGCAAAAGAAGTTCTATTGGACTTGCATCCAGAACATGAATTTGATGAAGATTTTGATCATGCATACGTGGAGGATTTTGATGGAAATGATGATCTCTATATTTCTGATGATGATGAGCATGTTGGGGATATTTCTCAACATCATGAAATTCATTCTTACAGTTCAGATTGCCAAACAGAAAGTATTGGTGAGACAAACCCGGCAGAGTCAAATTCACCTGTCTCAACCAGTGAAAGAGATGACCATTCTCCTCTTCTTTCTCCTGTTGGGAGGTTAAATATACCCCTGGACTCTATGCATATTACAGATGCGGGCTTAGATGAAACCAGTGGTTTTGTTCGTTCCCTGTCCTGCAAGAAATCTGAAGTACCTGATGAACAACCCATAGTCGAGAAACAGTACCCATCAGGATTCACTGGGGAATTGGGACAGCCTTACTCTGATTCTCTTAAAGTGACAACTAAACAAAATTTATCTTCTCTCTGTGACAGTCCTGCCAGAAATTCAAGCTACAGTGACCTTAAAAGTGAAGATTCTACAAGTTGTTCCAGAGACACCCCAAAATATGTAGGTTCTGATTTCCTAGTGGAAGACACAACTATTGTCAGTAAGCAGCGCAAATCAGGTAATCAATACCTTGAGGTTCAGGAAGCTTGTGATCTCACAAGTATGGTAGCCTATCATTTTGTGGGTCACATGCTGGACAAGCTGGCCAAGAGTGAAGGCATAGAATTATGTCAAGCTGATAGATTATATCTCCGAAGTTATTCTTCAGTTCCAGAAGATCTTGAAGGTAATGAGAATTTATCCTTTTACTCTTATGTGCCTGGTAAAAAAGTGGACTTTTTTATGGTTAACCTGCCTATTGTTAGCTCCTATTTCTTATTTGCATCCATTCTCTTGAACTTGTTCATAGAATTCTTTCATGTCTTTGCCCAACAGTTTCTTGGCCTAGAATCTTGGTAAACACCATGATTTGAAAATTTTTAAGGCTTTTTTTATAGTTGCTATGCAATCTTAGAATTGTTCTTTTCTTACTTCAAAAGGCATGTAATCATTCTTGTTCTCAAAGCAGTGAAACATGTGGTTCTGTTTTGTAAGGTTATAGGTCGCAGAAGTTTATGAGGAAAAAGCTACTATAGGTCCGTCGAAGGGTCTAAACTTGATGATATAAATTCATATTGCATGCTAAGATATGTTAAATTGGCATGCTGCTCAAGGGTGTGATTTTATGTGTTTATATTTCTGGGATATTCATATAGTGGAGTTGTATATGTCGGCCGCATTTTGAATATCATTAGGATGCAGGACTCTCCTCCCACTTTCATTCATGACTTTCTGTTCTCTTCTCCAATTCTTTTCCTCATTCCTTTTATCCTCGCATTATGTTCGATCTTCTACCTGAATGCTTCACTAGCTAAATATGTGGTCCCTGATTGAAGGGATTGGGAACATGCTGACTGAAATTACTGCATCTCTAGGACATTACTGAAAGTGAATTGAGAATTGAGTTTCTCTAACAAGATTTTGAATACATAAATGATAGTTCTCTATTGCTTCTTAATCTCAATATTTCACTAGCTATTTTATTGTTTAACTGAGCTTGTATATCCTTGATTTACTTATGGTTTCTCCTTCAGAATCTCTACGGAAATTCTTGCCATCCGAGTTCCCTGGTGTGTGGAAAGATTTGCTTCGGCGCTAAGACTTCCACATCCAAGGTCTGCAAAATTCCGTGACCCCAGGAAATGGAGAATGCTGTGAGCTTCAGAAGCTCCTTCTCAAGCTTCCCACTACTCTGGCATCATTTCCCTCTTACCTCCCAATTAAAATCAGATTTCAGGTACATTTTTATTCGTAACTGTGTAATTTCTTTTGTTTTACTCTTAATATCCACCTTGTTCATGCATCGTTGATCTGTATGAACAGAGGTTAAAGCAACAAAGTCAGCACAGCATTGGAATAAACCTCTAATGGTAAGGAATACTTTCAGGTCTGATGAAAATGGGCAGCTTAATGGGTTTCCGAATAATGCCCAACAGAATTTCATGGGAGAGGTGCCTTGTGCTCTCCATCCATTTTCACTGAATTATTCTTTATATATATATATATTACAGCTCAAGAAATAATAATTAGATTGTTTTTCTCCCATTTATGAACTTTCTGGGTTTGGGTCTGTCCAATTTGCATATTTTTCATCAGGAGTTGGCTTATTTTACACGATTATAAATTTTAACATTATTCCTTCTAAATTCATTCAGAAAAATGTACATAGACATGCGTGTTGGTCCGATTTCTCCCTGAAGTTTATAATCTTAAAGCAGCCATATAATTAACTTCAATGTGGACTTATTTCTTCAAATGTTGACATATTTCTTGAATGTTTTCCAGGTAATTGGAGGTAGAGACATTTATGGTGGAAGGTCCATTTCAATATACCATGAACCTTGATCAAGCCTATGCCTCATACTCAGACCCATCGTTCTCCTCTTGCTTGAGGTTGATGCTTCCTTCCTATCTGTTTATAAATTTTGAAAATGTGACGTTAAAATCTTGTAAGTTAGAAAAAAGGGGCAAGTCTAAAATTTGTTTTTATTGTCATCGCTTTCTTGCTTTAATTACAATAGAATTCTGGGCTTTAATGCTTCAGTGTCTGGAGTAAAAAAATTAACAACTGCTGCATAAATTAATGGTTATTAAGTAGATGAGCTATTGGGATCTTGACCGGCACACATTATGCTCTAGTTGTTATAAAATATTCGGTAATTCTTTTAAAAAAAAGCTTATAGGAGTCCAAAGTAAATTGCTTAAAAGCTCGTCATTTCAATCCAGAATAAGAGTAAGGAGTTTTTAATTTATTATAATGTATATTTTAAATTCTTATTTTTATAACTATAATACTACGACACTAACATTTAATAAATTTCATAATATTATTTTATTGAAACACTTCAAAACTATATAATTTTGTAAAATCTTTTAAATTTATCTACCTAAACACTCTAAACCATAGTTGGTCCCAAATTAAAATAAACTTGTTCTTGCTTAAGTTGGTTGTATCTGCTACTCTCCTGCAGCTTTACAATCTGTCATACAAGATAACCTCACCATCACTATTATTATACAGTAATAAATTCAAATAACAATATTATTTAACTTATCATGATGACTTCCGCCAGCTTTTGCTTCATCAGTAGGCCATTTTCCAACCCTACTTCCCCTGTATAATTCATCTTAACCATACCGGACAAAATTTTCTACTATACAATTATATTAGACATGCCAGCGACAGTCCATCGATTTGGGCTTTTAGACCTCCTTTTGAAAGTTTTGGGTTCAAATTTTTTGATGTGTACATTATAAACATAATGTGTATATATATATATATATATATATTACAGAGATTAAATAAAAATATATATTTTCATCAAATTTTATTTTATTTTCTATATAAGTGATAATTACATGATTATATTAATATATCATAAATTAAATGATATAATAATTCGATCAAAATATCAATATGACAAAAATAATTAAATAAATTATAATAAATTCACATAAAAATAATTAAAGTATTAATATATTCTCCGGAAATTTGTATACATGGTTTCAAATTTATTCAAGACAGTTGAGCTTTAATTGCTAGACTAAGATATTAGTATTATTTGTTTCATGTTCACCTACTCCTTTTATGAAGAAATTTGACCTATGAATGGGGCACCACAACATTTTTGAAACTATGAGTTGGCTACTTGCCTTTTGTGGTCCTGCATCTGTTTGGGATAATAAACTACGCTTTCATTTATAATAATTTGAGATTATGATATTATTCTATATAATCCGATATTAACCTTATTATTTATAACATGAAACTTATTAATGAAATCGAGCACATTAAATTACTTTAACTATTTTTAATGTATATATCAAATAACTCAGTTCATTTATATTTTTTTAGTTTCATATTTTTCTTTTGTCTGCGTGGTGGTCACACATTCATTCTGAAATAATTAGCTAAAAATGGTATACTACTAACATCAGGAATACAAAGAATCAAATCCTTTTTAATTGATAAACTAACCCGTAGACGATTAATTGCTTGAGTTTTTTATTTTTTAAATTTATTTATAAGAAAAATCGAAGTTAAATCCCATTTGACTAAAGTTATATATAAAAAGAAACTTGGTATTAAATCATTATATGATTGATCAAGTGGAGGGACATTCTTTCAACTTTTGGCATATGCCCTGTGCCTTTGAATAATAGCGGCAAAGATTGATATGGCCCATATATGATATTGTCCAAATTGTGTGGCTCAAAATGCAAATTTGAGTATGTGCCTCACAACGCAAAATTCACATTTGAGGTCCCTACTCTTAAGTCACAAGGGTAGTGATGCAAATAATTGATCACCATACACCTTATACAACCATCATTTCATACCACCAATAGGGTGCTTTATATTTTATTTTTAGTTAAATTATTATATTAATATTTCGATAAATTATCCATTATCAATATTGAAAATTCATATAACTTATATATCTAAAAACAACGAAACAAATTACGATAAATTCATGTAAAGTGAGATAAATATCCACACATATGATAAGATCGAACTTATTTATGGAAGAATTAACTTTAACCTTAGCCACTAGGCTAAGTTATCTGGGGGTCACCAATATGATGGTTTGATTGCAAACTCTTTACTTATCACTTAGATGCTACGAGTTTGAATCTAGTAGAGATTTTGTGCTCATTACTTTATGTAGATGTATCTTAGGATGACGGTGGTTAGCTCATAATATTTGGTCTAGTGAATAACTTAACTTAGTCACATGCTGATTAAGCGAAGGGTTAGATGAATTTTGGCAAAAGTAACATTTCATGGTGATTAAATATATTTATTTGGGTTAACAACAATGAATTCATCTCGATTTAATTTATCAACTATAAAAAAAAAGTACAATTATTTTCAAATCCTTAATGAAAATGGTGGTTTTTAATGACAAGAATTTGTGTGAGGACCTTTCTAAAAATACCAATTATTTCTTTGACTTTGATCCTTTGAATTATATTTTGTAATATTGCAATGAATTTTAAATTCATTTAATACAAAAGAATTAAAATAATTTTTCCAAATATATAATTCAAGTTAAGATCTTCTCTTTCAAATGTAACATGATGGAAATTTTAATTCGAATGGAGGTTCTGTCAGACTTTAAATATGTATTTACGTAGAGTTTAAAAATAGTGATCAATTATATAATAAGGGTTTTTACTGTTGATGTACCAAACTACCCTCGTAATTAGAAACTTTCCAATGTGTCACTTCTCTGTTGGCTCATACTTGCCAAATGCAGAATCACACATAATTTCAGTTGTAGAGAAACAAAACCCCAAGCAACGTTGAAGACGGCGAACTCAAAACACACAACGGTACAAAAACTCATAAATACCGTGAGATACGTTCCCATAATAGTCATTTGTACTCTGTCAGACTACATATATTCACTCGAACTTCACATGCTCTTCGCCTCAGTACTCCTCCCTCTTTTTCTCCGAAGGTTTTGGATCCAACTGAAGCTCCTTCCTTCACCGAGGTATGGGTCTTTTCTCACAAACCCATTTGACTTTTTGAAGTTTTTCATTGTCCCGTTTGAAGTTTTGTTCCGATTTGATGCAAATAATTTGGTGAATGCGTCTGTTTCTGGGATCTTTTTCTGAGCGTGTAATCACATGATGTTGAAATTTTGGTATTAGATTCTCTTGTTTTTGTGCGTGCAGGAATTCTTGGGTGCACATATTTAGTTAGCATTCAGTTTGATTCTTGTCGGGCTCACGCATTTATGCTTGTATGGTATTTGTGATTTTTGGGTCTCTGAATCAAAGGGTTTTACAGATCTAAATCTGCTGAGATGAGTTTGTGTTTCAAGTTGAAGTTGTTTCCCGCGTGTTGCCTAATGGTCTGATTTCTCTGTTTTAGCATGTTGAGTTGTATGTTGGCAAGGAAGATGTTGATTTGTAGGTTAATAGAAAGCATGCCCTGATTAATTTGAGAAAGGGAATGAATTCGACATGCTGATTTAATGCACCCCAACTGTTTGTTGATTGACTCTAAGCTGACAATTCAATTTGTCATGCTCTAAATTTGATGTGCTTTAACCAAGATTCTTGATAGCATAAGAGATGGCTTACTTTTGTCTATAGGATGGAATTTTCTTACTAATTCATAATCATAGTTGTGTGTGCTTCTCACTCTTTGATCTGCCTTCACATTCAGAATCTCCGCAACTGTTTGTTGATATCCAAGTTCCTGGGAATGTGGAAAGATGTGTTTCGTCGCTGAGGCTACCGGGTTCAGTGCCTGCAAGATTGTGCCTCAGTCTGAATCCATCTCGTTTGTCCTTGATGGTGACAGGCATGAACATAATGGCACAATCAAGTTTTGCAGCCAGAAGCACAATGATACCATCTATCGTCCTTCTCCAGTGTTAAAACGCGACTCTGTTAGACGGCCGGGTTCTTTATTTATAAAGAATCGGGCATTTTAAATATCATAGACAGAAGGAGAACGAAACCGGTGCTAGCATATAGCAGGTTTTCAAATGGAGACTAATGGAAACATATTGATGGAGAAATATGAAGTTGGGAGATTGCTAGGACAAGGCACTTTCGCCAAAGTTTACTATGGTAGGAACCTCAAAACTGGACAGAGTGTGGCCATCAAGGTAATTGATAAGGAAAAAGTAGTAAAGGTTGGGCTTATTGATCAGACGAAGCGAGAGATATCTATTATGAGTATGGTCAAACACCAAAATATAGTGCAGCTCCATGAAGTAATGGCCACCAAAACTAAGATCTACTTCGTGATGGAATATGCCAAAGGGGGGGAGCTTTTTCACAAGGTTGCCAAGGGAAAGTTTAAGGAGGATATTGCTCGAAAATACTTTCAACAATTGATTTGTGCTGTTCATTTTTGCCACAGCCGGGGTGTGTATCACCGTGATTTGAAACTGGAAAACCTGTTGCTTGATGAAAATGGGAATCTAAAGGTGTCTGATTTTGGTTTGAGTGCGCTCTCAGAGTCCAAGCGGCAAGATGGATTACTCCACACAACATGTGGAACCCCGGCATATGTTGCTCCTGAGGTTATTAGCAGAAAAGGTTATGACGGGGCTAAGGCTGACGTCTGGTCGTGTGGGGTCATACTATTTGTTCTACTTGCAGGTTATCTTCCATTTTATGACGCAAATCTTATGGAGATGTATAGGAAGATATCGAGGGCCGAATATAAATGCCCTAATTGGTTCCCACCTGAAGTTCGAAGACTATTTATGAGGATCCTTGATCCAAACCCGAACTCTAGGATTTCCATAGCCAAAATTATGGAAAAATCCTGGTTCCGAAAAGGTTTGGATTCCAAAGATACAGGGACCAGTGCAGGAGATATCGAGAAGCGTCCAATTGACATTGATGCTGTTCTGAAACCTTCTGACTGTGATAACATTGCCCCAACAAAGCCAGAGTTGGCAAAGCCTACTAATCTGAACGCATTTGATATCATATCTCTCTCCACAGGATTCGACTTGTCTGGCTTGTTCGTTAGCAATGATCAGAAGGACGAAGTTCAGTTCACATCAACAAAGTCAGCTTCTTTTATCATGTCGAAGCTTGAGGATATTGCTCGTCTCTTAAGGTTCGAACTTACGAAGAAGGATCAAGGGTCTATGAGAATAGAGGGGTCTAATGACAGTAGGAACGCAACTTTGTCGGTTGATGTGACAATTTTTGAAATATCTCCGTCATTCTATTTAGTCGAGCTGACAAAGTCCAGTGGCGATTCCATAGATTATCAGCGCTTGTTGAGACAGAAAATAAGACCGGCCCTTAGGGAAATTGTCTGGGCTTGGCAAGGAGAGCAACAACACACAACTAGTTAGAAAGTATCCGTAGAAAAAGCTGCTGACTTCAACTTCTGCCTAATCTGTTAGTTCTTGGCGCATTTCATTAGAATTTGCTGTTCCTACCATTCACTTCGCGTTGTAACTTCTCTGACAGTTTCTTGAATTTACCTTCGGAGACTATATCCTGAGTTAATTTCTCTTCTTCGTAGTACCATTTGAATGGTTTTCATATCATCTGATTGACATTAATATATTCATGAACCTGATTGAAATTTGAAGCTACATCAGTTTAAGCATATGGTTTGGTGATAGCTTCAGTGTTCTTTCCTTGGAACCAGTTGAGTTGACAGGCCTGTTTGTTTGTGTTTTCGATTTCTTAAGCAGTAATTAAAGTAAAAATATTTTCGGACAAACACTCATGGTTCCTGAAACTCGTATTTTGTTGGTAAATTCATAAAATACTAAATTAATAGACTCGATAATTTATGATAAAGAATTGCATTAGCATCTCGTAAAACAGAAAGGGTAAATCACAACGACCCTGAGATTAATTTTTTAAATGACGAGTCATTATTCCTAATTATGTTAAACTGAGAGGAAGTTGTTGTAAATTACCCAAATAAAATGGATAAAGTTTAACTTCATAAAACATCATAAATAGGTTGGTTTAATGGAAATTAATTATAACCTCTTCCAAAAATAAAAAGTTTACCATTTTCTTAAAAATTCTTTTAAAATTATACCTACACCTATTTAAAAAATTTTTGTTTACAATAATACTAACCATACAAGAATTTGAACAAAAATATTGATGTTAACAAAAAAAAAATTATATAAATTTTGATTGGCTAAATTGAATAAAATCCTCTTGTGTTTTAAAAACTCATCAAAAACCACTCATCTGATTTAAAAATAGGCAAAACAACCTCTTGTGTTTTAAAACTTCAACTCAATCACTCCTCTCCTTTAAGTATGACTACGCCGTTAACTTTTTGATAAAATAATCGTTCTGCCCTTATATATTATATATTATTTTTTTAATGACCGTTGGATCCTTATTGATTAGATGAGAACCGTCAAATCTAGTCAATTAATTTTAATCGTTAGATTATAAATTTATAAAAAAATTAAGGATTTAGACATATTAATTTTAAATTTATATTATAAAAAATATTTTTTTTTCAAAAAAACAAACCCTGCACCCAACACTGACCCCAACCCCCGTCGCCTACCCTATCCCCACTCGCCGCCCCCACCAAGTCCAGATCTGGCGACGTCGCCAATCGCCCAAATGCGATGGCAACGTCGCCCATAAAAAATAAAGAGGGCGACGACGACAGTCATTGCCCCTAGATCTGGCGATATCGCCGTCGCCCAGATCAGATTTGGGTGATGACAAAGTCGCAAACAAGATAAAGAGGCCGATGGCATGTGCGGGGGCGATGCCCCCCCCATTTTTTTCTTTTTAATTTAATTAATTTAATTATAGTTAGTTTTAATTAACTATATTATTAGATATCGTTAGTTTTAATTTTCTTATTTAACTTAATTATATTTAATTTTAATTTTTTAATTGACTTAATTATTATAATTTGACTATTATTTTGTTTGATATATATTGAATCTCTTTTTTCTTTTAAATATATACAATACTAATTTAAATATAAATATTATTTATAAAAAGTAATATAATTAATAAAATATTTAACCTAAATAATAATTTAAGCTTAATATATTATTTAAAATATTTTTATAATTAGCACATAAAAATATTTTTATAAAATTTAGTATATTATTTAAAATATTCTTTTTTCTTTTAAATACGC